>NC_056733.1:1942078197-1942108197 GCF_019279795.1 Protopterus annectens | reverse complement strand
CTTTTCTTTTAGCTATTACCATGGAAGAATAGTCATTGTCAAAACGCACAGTTGTCTCATTAATCTTAACAGGAGCTTTAGCCCAAGCAGATTTAAGAACCATCTCTTTATCAAAAGATGATAAAAATCTAACTATAACTGATCTAGGATAGTTTTTGTTAGAGTTAGTATTAGCTATAGATCTATGTGCTCTTTCGATACCAAAAGAGAATGCTTCTGGTAAGTCTAAAGTTTTAGGGAGCCATGTTGTTAAAAAAGAAGTAATATTGTTACCTTCAATATTTTCTGGCAGTCCAAAAATCCTATTGTTATTGCACCTAGATCTATTTTCCAGGTCATTCAGCTTTGTTTGTAAATGTGTATTTTGTTTCAGCAGAAACTCAATGTTGATTTCCTCTTCTTGTATTCTATTTTCCATGTCATTCACAGCTTCTTCTATGCCTGTCATCTGGATCTTCTGTTGTTGCAGGTCTATATGTAACAAGTCTATTTGTTTTGTAGTTTTTTCTATGAAGGAGTCTATTTTAGTATCCATTTTATCCATCTTAGCAGTAAGTTGCTGGATTATAATTATCAGAGACTGAAGTTCTTTCTTGATGCTGGAGTCTTGAGAATTTGTCTTACTGGAACTCATTTCAGACTGATAAACTGACAGGAAAATTTCCAAAGTGATTTCTGACAGGAATATTGTTAAGATTTCCTTTCTTTTTTAGATATAGTTCAAGAACTATATAAAACAAACATATTTAGAAAGAAAATTACTTCAAAAATTAATTTTTTAAGTAATTAATTCCTGTCAGTGTAATGAAATTGATGGAGCTGAAGAAATCTGCTGCTATCCTGTGTTCATCCTTGGCCATGCCCCCTTATATATCTATTCTTGATGCACACATTTTTGATGTATCTTTAAATGTTGAATTGATGTGATGTCATTGTGTGGGGAGTGTATTTAAATGCTTGAATTTGTCAGTTTAAATTGTCTGAGGAAGCAGCTTCACTGCGAAAGCGCTCACCATTGCATTTATTTCATTAAACCAGTATTTTATCTAGCCGTGGTTCAGTGCTCTTTACATATATATTTTCTACATATGTATATAGATACTGGGAATTGAATGTAGTCTAATCGATTTACAATTTGCATCTCTTTAGTCAGCAGGTGTGCAAGATTGCACAGTTCTCATGATTGGGATAAATGGCCTTTCCCAGACATTGAAACTTCCTTTTCATGTACTTTGCAGAATTTCTAGATATGCATTTACTACTTCTGATCTTATATCTGTAACCCACTAAAAGTTGGCAAGGGTGTATAAATTGTTATTATGCATTAATGTAGCAATAAAATACATTACTTGCCTATTATTTACCTTATTTGCAACTTTAGGTAGAATTAAGTTAAGATTCATGTTCAATCATAGACTGGACAGTTCAGAGAAGGTTTGTAATATACTGATTAAGGTTAGCATATATTCCAAATGGTTTTGGGATAGTTTAGTCCCATAATTAGCAAAATACAGAGCTGTAGTTCCAATTCCCATAAATTCACAGACCTTAATTCATCTTGAAGTATTATGTAAACAGTTAATAGGTTCTATTGTTTCCTATCAAAATTTATACAATCAAAACATTTTCCACATTTTGATTGAATTTGTTATACGAATTTGGTAATGCAGAATTACCAAAATGTCAGAAATAGTAACCATGGAATCAACATTTGTTCACCAGAATTTCCAGTTCCAGTGTCTAAAGTCAGTGTTACAGGTAACATTTTTGTAGGGGGCGCAGCCCCCCTGCTCCCTCCAAAAACCCTGCTTATGGTATTTTCCAACTCTGAGATCACACTACAGTAAGGAAAAGGGTAAATTTCCTGATCCCCACTGTAGTGTGATCTGTTATCAAAATGTCGATCCCATATTAGTGAATGCACACTACCATTCGTTAATGTGGATTCGAAAATTTCCAGATCAGCATTATGGAAACTGGAAAACAAGTATTTGACCATCCCAGTTTCATGTAAGTGTTGTTCCACATTTTGATAGTAAACCATTTCAACTGCTAACAAGAATATGCTGAGGACAGGGGTCATTCTTGGAGTGTACCTCATTTTAGAGGAAAGGGTACTGATATATACTTAAAAGCTAGCACAGATGTCATACAGGATTATTATAATGCCTGCATAGAATTCAGGAAACAGTTGGCAACCCTGGAAACTCTAACAATGTACAAATATGATGCCATCTTATTAAATCAAATGTTTTCTCAAAATTTAATAAGAAAACAACTGCTGGTTCCACTGTACATCTAAGAACCTATATATACAGCCTAACAGTCTTTACATGATCTGTGACTGATCAGCCTTCCATGAAAGTGAACTAGGCTCACAGTGTTAAAGTTTACCCAATGTCATTCAGCCTATCAGACAAGACTCTAGCATAAATTTTCACATCCACATTTTTAAGAATATGGGTCTCTAGCTGGCCATCTACATAAGATCTTTATGAGGCTTTGGAAGTGAAACTATTATTTAAGGTGCAGTGGTGCGGTAGCATTGTTACCTTACAGCAAGAGGTTTGATTCTCAGCTGGGGTGCCTTTCTTTGCGGAGTCTGCATGTCCTCCCTGCATTCATGTGGGTTTCCTGCAGGTGCTTTGGTTTCCTCCCACATTACAAAAACATGCATCTGGAGCTTTTCTCCCTGGCCTCCTCTGAAAATTGGCTTTGTTCCAAGTCGGACTTTCCTGGTTAACAAATTTTAAATAAACAAATAAATAAATTTATGTTTAGAAGGAATGGTTGATCTGTGAGTAATTTTGGAACTGTTTGTAAAGTCATAATAATGGGGGTGAAGCACAGATTCAAATGGTTTCCATACCTCCACTGTGTGTCAATCAGGTCTGGAGACCTTCATTAAAAGCATCTGCCAGATGCCTTTCCTAATCTTCACTCCCTCTAGAGGCTTAGCTAGGTTAGCAACATGCTGATGTGATAACCAGAATGATGCATGTTCCTGACAAATATCTGAAGATCTGAATGCACTTTTTTTATTCTGTCTGCGGTCTTCACTATATGAAGATGTATAGAAATCCCTAAATATGTCATTTATATTTTTCTTTCTCAAAAACTAACCCTTTCCTACTATGTGTTTTTTTTTAGCTTCCTGCACGTCCCATATATAGCTAATAACTTGGTCCCTCTGATGCTCATGGCTCAATGGCTAGGTCTCAAATGCTGAATGTGCAGTTGAGCCTTATCTTCTTTTAGGGTACATCATTGCTTATTCATTGTCTTTTACTCCTAAAGTATCACATGGTCACATAACCTTCCCTGTTTACATTTGGAAAGAGCTTGCTGTACCTGTTTTTTCTATGTTCTTGAGTCTATAGTCCAGAGACTAAAATAAATTTGCTTTAGCCGACAAGCACAAGCTCTTAAACCCCAATTTAAAGGGCTCCAACCCCACAGTTTTGGGGAGAAAGCCTTGAATACTCTTATCTTGGCATAGCTTTATTTCCCCCACATATCTAACAAGAAATCTTGCACATCGAATAAAAGTGGGCTTGCCCATCATAATTTTTAAGGGGTGGCAGGTGTCTAATGTTGAAGTTTACACAGAACTGCTGCACGATCTGACATTGAAACCACTTATACCTGTGTGCACTTTAGCCTGTTAAACACACCTCTTGAAGTCAGACAGTAGTCAAGCTTACTAGAAAGTGATGCTTCCTGTGTCACAAAAGGAATCAGGAATCCCATTTTCCTTTGGGAATAATAATCACCATATGTCTTCCAAAAATAATTCCCTACAGTACTGAGTAACCAGCCTCCTGTCTTTCAAATGTAGGGTGGGTTCTGTCCCTGACTTTGTCTATTGTAACAATATAGCACCCCCCCATAAATTAAACACATAAATCATAATCTTTAAATAAGAACAAGAAAAAAGTTTATAACCCATTATATAACTCATTAAGAACAAAAAAGAAAGGAGAAATCAGTAATCCAGTGATTGGACAGGGACACTACTGGAATGAGGTGTTGGCAGATCCATTCTGTACTCCAAGAGGTCTCATTCCTCTTAGCCCTAACCACCAAATATGATGCTGCATTATAACTGTCTAAATTACCCCTACCATCATGTAATTCTATCAGTGTATTTTCTCTGTACATTATTAAGTTTACCATTCTTTTAAGAACTGCTTCTAATGATAAATGTCTCCATCACTTTGCCTTTCTTCTCCTACTAAGATAACGTCAATCTTAGATGTAGGTAACTCATAGGGGCTGTAGTCTAGTTAAGCAGCCCCCTTTCCCTAGTCCTAAGAACAATCTTGATTCTCCTCTAGATTTTGTAGAGGATAGAAATGGTTTACCAAATCCATATCCAGTACATCAGTTGATGGCCGTGCCATCAGTTTCACAGACTGTTTATGAAATACTTGATACTTTACTCTCCATCTGAGAACTCTCATCTGATATTTCCTGGTATGAGCTTGTGGGTATAGGCACTTGTAGTTTCCTTGCAGTAGCCGCATATTTCCCTGGACCTGCTGATATTCTGTGCAATATGAAATGTAACCCTCTCACCCCTGACAGGGGTCTTTCACATTCTTTGCATTGGACTATACATATTTTGGGACAGGTTTAAACCGGAGATGGTTTTGCAAATATTTCATTGTTTCATTGGGATCAGCAAAGGTATGAATATACTTCTGGCATTTTATTCAAAGCATGTGTAGGCTCCTAAAAGAAGTAGAGATCCAGTTTTTGTAGCAGAGACTCTTCACTGTAGCAATAAACCTCCTCTTCTGCATAATGTGTTGGGAGAAATATTGAAATAAATGCACAAGATGACCACACATAACCTCTTTTTCTACTCTTAATACCATTTCCCTGTCCACATAACTCAACAATCTAATGATAATATTAATATCACAGCTTTGGCCGGCTAACATCTACCTGAAATCAGCTGGACGTATAAGTGAACTTAAGTACACTTGTATCTGCTCTTTTGCATATAGTACTGTATTTAATTTATTTATTTGTGTTTTTCACAGAATATTAACTCAACTGAAGTTGTGGCTGTCTCTCTACATAGTACTTTTTAGAATTTCTGTATAGCCATTGATAGCAGTGGGGGGTAGTTTCAGCTCATCACTGACATCCTGTCTTGCCTTATATAAGTGGTACATTTTGAGTTATCTCTGCTTAATATCAGAGCTTTGGCTGGCTAACATCTACCTGAAATCAGCTGGATGTATAAGTGAATTTAAGTACACTTTTATCTGCTTGTTTGCATATAGTACTGTATTTAATTTATTTATTTGTGTTTTTCACTGAATATTAACTCAACTGAAGTTGTAGTTGTCTCTTTCTATACAGTACTTTTTTAGAATTTCTGTGTAGCCATTGATACAGTGGGGGGTAGTTTCAGCTCATCACTGACATCCTGTTTTGCCTTACATAAGTGGTATATTTTCAGTTATCTCTGCTTAATATCAGAGCTTTGGCTGGCTAACATCTATCTGAAATCAGCTGGATGTATAAGTGAATTTAAGTACACTTTTATCTGCTCTTTTGCATATAGTAAGTACTATTTATTTATTTGTGTTTTTCACTGAATATTAACTCAACTGAAGTTGTGGCTGTCTCTCTCTACAGAGTACTTTTTAGAATTTCTGTGTAGCCATTGATAGCAGTTGGGGGTAGTTTCAGCTCATCACTGACATCCTGTCTTGTCTTACATAAGTGGTACATTTTGAGTTATCTCTGCTTAATATCAGACTTTGGCCGGCTAACATCTAGCTGAAATCAGATGGATGTATAAGTGAATTTAAGTACACTTTTATCTGCTCTTTTGCATATAGTACTGTATTTAATTTATTTATTTGTGTTTTTCACTGAATATTAACTCAACTGAATTTGTGGCTGTCTCTCTACAGTTAGTTTCCCACCCGCCCTCCCTGTTCTTGTTTTGGTATTAATTTTGGTGGCTTTGAAATTGCTCGCCCCTCTTGTAGATTTGTATTTGGATACTCCTTCTAGGCCCATCTCATTTGCTCACTCAACTGAGTGCAGTGAGATCATATTCTGATTTCAAGCACTCCTACTGTGTACAAAGAGAGCATTTGGGAAGGACAACCCCTGTAGCCTCTTAATCCTGTTCTTTTCCTTCCCTCAAAAAAAAAAACTTCTGCATGCTGTTATCTGTTCAGTCACTCTTACTCTGCACTTATTACTGCTTGTTAGTAGCCTTTTAATTTACTGCCTTCTGCACTTGTTTTTTAGTCATTTGTTAATTTAATTGCATTTATTTGAACTGTATTTGTCGGAGTGTTGCTACACGCTCAGGTGTGCTGGCCTGCACTACAATTTGAATTATATTTACTGCTGTTTTAGCTGCTTTTCTGTAACATAAAATAAATTCTAAGCTTGTTTCCTACCTTTCCTGTAACTAGTCAAGTCCAGATACAGACTTGCTGTATCCAGGACTGTTTGTAGTCTTTTGAGCTCCCCAAGCCTTTTTGTGTTGGAGGGAAGCCTTCTAGCTTATCAGTGAAAGTGGTCAGCACTAGGTAGCCTATCTACTATGGGAAGAGTGGGTTTTGGCCCTGAAATTGTAGTTCATTGGCCATTTGGGCAGTTTTTCCATCTCTTTCTTCTTTCTGGTTAAAAGCCAATTTTACGTTCGGTCCCCACCATTCCGATAACTAGTGTAATCCAGGTACATATTTGCTGTATCCAGGACTGTTGGTAAGCTTCTGAGCCCCCAAGTCATTTTGTGTTAGAGAGAAGCCTTCTAGCTTATCAGTGGGAGTGGTAAGTACTAGGTAACCTATCTACCACAGGAGGAGTGGTTTCTGGCCCAGAAATTATAGTTTATTGGCCATTTGGGAAGCGTTTCCATCTCTTTCAACCTTCTGATTTAAAAGCCTGTGTTTGCACTTGTTTCTTGCCTTTCCTGTTACTAGTCTATTCCAGGTACAGATTTGCTGTATCCAGGATGCTTTGTATATTTCTGAGCCCTCCAAGCCTTTCCGTGTTGGAGGGAAGCCTTCTAGCTTATCAGTGGGAGTGGTAATCATCAGGTAGCCTATCCTCCATGGGAAGAGTGAGTTTTGTCCCAGAAATTGTAGTTTATTTGGCCATTTGGGCAGTTTTCCATCTCTTTCAACTTGCTGGCTTAAAAGCCTATGTTTGTACTTGTTCCTCACCTTTCCTGTAACTAGTCTATTCCAGGTACAGATTATCTGTATTCCAGGACTCTTTGTAAGCTTCTGAGCTCCTCAAGCCTCTCTGTGTTGGAGGGAAGCCTTCTAGCTTATCAGTGGAGTGGTAAGCATTAGGTAGCCTATCTACCACAAGAGGAAAGGTTCCTGGCCCAGAAATTGTAGCTATTGGCCGTTTGAGCAGTTTTTTTTTTTCTGCATCTCTTTTAATGTTCTGGTTTAAAAGCTGCACTTGTGCTTGTTTCCCACCTTTCCTGTAACTAGCCTAGCCCAGATACAGAGTTGCTGTATCCAGGACTGTTGGCAAGCTTCTGAGCCCCGCAAGCCTTTCTGTGCTGGACAAAAGCCTTCTAGCTTATCAGTGGGAGTGGTAAGTACTAGGTAGCCTGTCTACCATGAGAGGAGAGGTTCTTGGCCCAGAAATTGTAGTTTTTTGACCATTTGGACAGTTTGTCCGTCTCTTTCAACTTTCTGGTTTAAAAGACCACATCTGCACTTGTTTCCCATCTTTCCTGTAAGTAACCTACTGGGTAGCACTAGAAAGCCTTAAACGGATACAAGCCTTCTAGCTTAGGAGAGAGACATTGGAGTGATAAAGTATCAGTTTTCTGTACTTTCTTGCTGTACTTACTGTGTTCTGCCTAAACGCAGATTGTCCAGCATTTATTGTGATTTAAAAACTTGTTTTTTTCACATATTGTACTTATTTGACTGCCTGCAATTTCAAAAAGTTGTTTTTTTGTTTAAATAATTTGTTTAACTGTTGTAGGCTACGCACTAAAGTGAAATAGCCTTTTCTGGTCGATTGTAGTAATTTAAAGCTGTTTTAAGTGTATTTTTTACTGTTTTTGCCTTATCTTTTAAAAAAAAAAAAAAAAAAAAAAAAAAAAAAACATTCCTTGTTTCCCGCCTTTCTAAGCTAGTATAGTCCAGTTTTCAGGCTAGTGCTGAATTCAGGGCTGTGATACTAGTTTGTGAGTTGCCCATACCTTACTTGGATAGAAGGAAGTTTCTCTCTTCTATCTCTTTCATTTCCCTACTATAAAAACTGTGTTTGCACGGTTTTGAGCACTGGGCAGTGCAGGTTAGCTATGGTTAAATTATTCTTGGCTCCACTAAGTCTCCTCTTCAGTTTTTCCCTTGAAATTAGTCTAACTCTCAACCTAAGCACTCAAAAAGCATCTTACAGCCCAGCACTTGCTCAGACCTAATAGCATGCACTAATATACCATGACACTGATTGCCCAGCAGGGCAAGGCTCTTTATTCACCCCTCACCAACCAAGTGACTAAGCAGCTTACCCTACTATTCAGCCATGACCAAAAGGCAGCTTCAGGTGCACTCTCCAGTCCAGCTGGTGAATCTGGGTATCCTGAGGCAATGTTACAACTGCCTCATGTACACAGACAACCCTCGCCTCCTACCACAAAACACAACATATGCAAGAGATGCAATTATACAGCCAAACTGGAAGCTAAGCTGTCTCCACCCAAGACTGGAAACGACAGTCAAGAAGAGAAGGTTAACACTTGCACCACAACTCCAGCCGCACACAGACCTACTAAAACAGCACTGGCAAAAAATATCCATAAATACATAAAATCATACTCGGAGGCTCTAAATAAAAACCTGCAAAAGCATAGGAGACCTCCAAAGCAGACACCCAAACAACCTACACTTCCCGTCACAAACCAGACAACATATAAAACACAAAATCAGTGTGCCACACAATCACGTCCCTTAAGGCAAAATAACATACCTAACACACTAGTAATAGGTGACTCTATAGTTGGGCACACTGACGTCCCACTCACTAGGCTGGACAAGCAGAAGGTTACATTTAGCTGCCTCTCAGAAGCCAGAATCCACCACATAGCACAAGCACTCAGGTCACTCCCAAACAAGTACAAATATGACTCTGACATTGTTCATGTTGGTGTGAATGATCTGAGACATACCTCCCTGACTGCATGAAAAGAGACATGGAAGAGCTCTCTGATCATGTAGCCCAGGCTGGTATGACCCTGACCCTGAGTAGCATCCTGCCCTCACCAAGAATGGTACCTCAGTATAAAGAAAAAATTATCAATTTCAACAATTGGCTAAGCTTCTGATGTCATTCAAAGGGAATCCAGTGTTTGTCAGCCTGGGACAACATGCTTGACAAGTGGCATTGCTTCACAAGAGACGGCTTACACCTGTTACGCCTAGGATTTCGAATACTTGCAAAGGCTCTTGCTGCCCCCATAGTGCCTTTTTTAGGCAAGGCTCAAAAGTCAAACCCACCTCTGTAAACAGCACAATTAACAAAAAACTGAGGGTTATGCTACTCAACGCCAGGAGTTTAAATCTCAAATTGCACGCACTCGAAGCACTCCTCAGTATGGAGAACGTTGACATATGTGCAGTAACTGAAACCTGGTTCAAGGCTCCAGAGAGCACCCCAGCACTACAGCTACAACTCATGCTACACGTTTCGGCCATAGAACACAGACTGAATCACAAAAGGAGGGGGTGTATCCATATTCATCAAGGATACCTACACCTCCAAGTTAGTGGCGCAGCATGATACCTCTGAGATCATCCATGTGCAACTAACATCGAGCAAATCTGCAATGCAAATTGTGGCCTGCTACAGATCACCCTCCATGACCCAGGACCACCACTCCACCTTTCTGGAGACACTGGAAAACATGAAGGTCCTACCAAACACCCTGATACTGGGCGATTTCAATTACCCTACCATTCACTGGGAAAACTACTCGAGTACAAATTCCCAGGCCCAGCACTTCCTGGAATTCATCAACTCAAATGCCCTGGATCAGCTGGTAAACTCCCCTACCAGAGGTGAAAACATTCTGGACCTGGTCATCACCAACATGGGCGACAGGTGTTCCACACTGGAGGTCAATCCATCACTTGTTAGATCAGACCATAAACTAATCACTCTGGATGTCCACACCCCACCACCACCCCCAACTAATGAAACCAAAGTAAAAACCTTTTCCAAACAAACTTCACCTTACTTAAGACAGAGGTGGTAAGTTTCACAGCCCCCACATTAAAGGATAATGCTGCCCAAGATGCAGAAACCTTTACAAATGCACTCCATGAGCACCTACAAGGATGCATGGATCATGCCATCCCAAGCAAAACCAAGACTCACTTCTCTAAGAGAAGGAAACCAGATTGGTGGACCCCTGCAATAAACAGGCTTAACAATAGAAGGAGGAAACTAGTTCAGAAAATAAGCAAATCCCAAGAAGGAAAGACATCCCTGATCAGGATCAGTAAGAAACTGAGGTCCCTCATGAAATCATGCAAGGCTAACTTCAAAAGAAAAATAGCCAAGGATGCAAAAGATAACCACAAAGCCTTCTTTAGCTATGTTAAGAATCTAAGTGACAACTCACAGATATGCACTGAACTAGTACAAAATAGCACAAAATATACTGAACCTACTGATATTGCCAACATCCTGGCAGATAGATTCAGTGCAAACTTCACCCCCCTCTCACCTCCAAAAGGGCCCACAACAATACCGAAAAAGTGTAGTGCCCCAAAAATCACAGACGCACAGGTGCAAACAGCCCTTTCAAAAGCTAAAAACACAGCATCAATGGGACCAGATGGTGTCCCAGGCTGCATCTTGCACGAACTACAGAACAAATTAACCCCCCACCTAAACACGCTGTTCATCCTCAGCCTCTCCACAGGCTACGTGGCCATAGAATGGTGCACAGCAATGGTTATTCCTCTCCATAAAGGAGGGCCACAACTGACCCTGGTAACTATCGCCCCATAAGCCTGACTAGCCTGGTCTGCAAGGCTATGGAGCGCATCATTATGGAACTCATTATCAAAGACATTGGGAACCTCCAAACACTTGACCTGACCCAGTTCAGCTTTGTTAAGGGCAGATCATGTCTACTAAATCTGGTGGGCTTCTTCGAGACAGTCACCAAGGCCATAGACAAGGGAAAGGTGGTGCACACAGCCTACCTTGACCTCGCCAAAGCATTCAACACCATTCCCCACTTGGGTATTACAGAAAAACTCACCAGCCTGAACATAAACCCCTACATCACGAGATGGGTTGCCAACTGGCTTACAGACAGAACTCACATGGTAAGAATAGCGGGCTTCAGGTCCAACTCTAAACCAGTCACAAGTGGTGTCCCGCAAGGCTCCATCCTGGGACCTCTACTGTTTGGCATATACTTCTCAGAAGTACTGCCAACCACAGGAGGACTATGGCTAACCAAGATTGCAAATGACTGCAAACTGGGAGCCATAATTGACTTTCTGGCTGACATGGACATCCTCCAAAAGGGCCTTACTGAGATGGACACCTGGTGTCAAAGTCATGGCCTCAAGCTAAATGCCAAAAAATGCATAGACATCCCATTTGGGAAAAACAAAACACCCATAAATTACCACATAGGTGGCAGCCCCCTTAATATAGAAGAGGTAATAAGAGATCTGGGGACCCAGTTAGATAGTAATCTCTCCTTTGACAATCATATTGCCAAAGTAGATAGAAAATCCTTCTATGTGTCCCATCTAGTTACAAAAGGGTTCACATCTAGAAATAAAGAGGTTATCGTGGCCCTCTACTCATCACTCATTAGACCCATCATAGAGTACAATGCCCCATTTGGGATGTATCTCACAAGACACTTCCAACAGCTGGAAAGACCACAAAAGTACCTCACCATTACTGGTCTCAAACATATGTCCTATGCAGCCCGACTGAAAAAACTTCAGCTGTACTCAGTGGCATATCGCTTACTCAGAGGTCATCTCTGCCTGACTTACAAAGCCATGTCCAACTCAGAATTGATGGACATGCTCCATCTAAAGAAATCCAAGTCACTGCAAGCCACGTACTCTAGTGAGCTAAACCTCGCCACAATAATGAACAGAACATGCTGGAGGGATAGATTCCTGTCACAGAGACTCCCCAAGCTTTGGATCAAAATTCCAAATTACTTCAGGCAGAGCCCCTCACTAACACTCTTCAAGAGAAACCTTGATGAGCGGATGGGTAAGAGAAAATACAACCCTGGGATCACTTCACTGGCTCTGCTTGACAGAGGAATAGTTAATTAATCAATGGGGCGTCGAAAGCCGACACACTACGGGTAGGCTTATAAATGCCCTCGGGCAGGTAGCCTAGTACCTACCTATGAACCTATGAACCTATAACCTATCATGGTGGCAAGCCTTTCTGTGGTAGGGTTTTGAGTGCGCTATGTACCATTTCTATAGTAAGAGGTTCTGAGGAAGGTAAATTTATGGCCTTGGGCAACTGTGTCTCTAAAAACATATGCGCATCTTAAAGTTCTAGTCTTTCAAGCAAGCTGATTAATGGAAGGCTATTGTACCAGCTCCAATTCTCCAAATCACCCACTTTGTCCCACACAGTCTGTAGATCATGGCAGCAACATCTGATTACATTTTCATGATTTTGGACCTGCAAAATATTTTGCTGTGAGGTCTCATGTGCTATTTGCAAAGCAAACCTGTATTGTTCCAACAGACTTTTTTCTGCATTTAACTCTGCCTTAAGTTCTGCCACACCATGCATAATTTAGACAATGACAGAGATAAATTATCCAAGTTGGTGCACAGCTCTTCTGGGAATAAAATGGCTGGCTGCTTTACCTCTAAGATGGATAGAACAGAAACATCAGCCATCAATGCAGTATTTATCCCTACAAGTGACATAAACTCTTCTCATTTGATGGGCTCAGTACAGTTTTGTTTAGCTGTTGTTTGATTGTGCATGCTGTCACTATGATCAGAGTGCTGAGCAGATGCTGATCAATCCATTACCATCACTCTACCCCCCCAACTAAGTCACAAGGATTATCCAATGCCCCATTGTTTTGATATAAACTTATTCTTTCAGCATTATTAAATTAATTTTATATCCTACAATTTCTTTTGATTTGCTAAACAGATAATTAAGTTTAACAATATATTCTTTATAAGTGTTTGTTATGATCAAAAATTGCCCCCAAAAGCAATGTTTGGGATTGTCATATCTAATATCTTTACTCCAGAAAATAATTTGTGAATTATAAATAGAAACGGATTTATTGTGACTGCAAACAATGCTGCAGAAAGTGGATAGCTCTGCTTTATGCCACTAGTGAATATAATACTTTCTATATCTGCTCTATTTACTCTTATAAATGCTTTTGTTTTGTTATATAAATGTTGTATTATAGTTACTATATCTGCAGGAATATTATAATAATTGATTCCATATGAACTTCCTGTTCAAAATATCAAAAGCTCTAACTAGTTCTAATTTAACAAGTCCAACTCTGTTTCTCATATCTGTTTCTTATTAAATAGTATGGCCTGTAGAAATGTACCATAATTATCCCTAGGCAGAATGCAAACTGAGGTCTGCTCAAAATGTTACTTAGTTGCAACTTCATTTTCTCATTGACAGCTTTAGCTATAATTCAGTAACATAAATTTAATATTGAAATCGGTCTATAATTCTCTGATTTGTTCTGGTCTTGTCTTCTTTCATAATAAGAATTAGCATAGCCTCCGGTGTAAAAGAGGGTATAACTCTTCAAGGAAATATCACATAACTTAACATTTCAAATACAGAGGTATCTAATTCTTCTTTAAAAGCTAAATAACATCTTGCAATATCCATCTGGGCCAGGAGTTGTATTCCTATTTAGCTCCAAAATGCTTTCCTTTATAAATAAGTGCATTGCTAATTATCAACATATGCTTCTTGCAGTGAAATTATGTTTTGTGCACAATTACTAATAAATTATATTGCAGCTTAACTTGGAAAATATATGAGCACCATTTATATTCATTGAAATGACATCCTGCATACAAACAAGCTTTAATAACTAAGTATGCATCTCTAAACTCTGCACTGTTGGATTTTCACATCCTAGGCCTAAATGCTGTGTTACCAAATAGAAGACAGAAAGTTATACCTGACAATTCAGTCACAAATTCCAGATGTTTCTTTCCTTTTTTCCCTACATTTTCCATTTGTGTGGAAAGGTAACACTTTCACATATATGTTCATGCACCAGATAACATGTATTTTGCAGACTAATTCACATATGGAATGTTACCTGCAACTGGTTTTGCAATATTTAAGAACAGCTGACATTTCTGGTACATTCTCATTCTAAAAACAGGGGTGTATTTATATTTAAACCTTACAGTATGTATTTTAATAATTAATAATAAAAGAATGTAATCAGTGTGATAAAGCTTAGGGGAATTTGTAGTATTTGCAGTATTTTTATTTATTGATTTATATTTGTTTACCAGGCTAGTGAACTGATCTCAAATGCACAATTTACAGAGATAGCCTGGATAAATAGCATCACACAAGAAATGAACAAAACATATTTCCAGATGCAATAATATGCTAAAGAACAAATCCAGCCATCCATCCATATATACATATACCTACTTATCAATGCAAAACTATGCTACCTCATTTAGTTGAAGAAGCAGTTTACATTGTCAGAACATGGATGAAAAAATGGTATTATGCTTATCAGAGCTTAATGGATAAGATGCAGCCATAATGACTGAGATGGCTGATGTTACAGGGATAGGAGTGTATCATTATATGAAGAGGTAAGAAGACATTAAAAGAGGAAAGCAGGAATAGCTGCAAGAAAGGATTCCATGGGGAGAAGACGGAGAAATGATGAGACAGGCATGGAGAGGGAAGAGGAGTTGTAAGGAGAAAAACGGAGAGATGGACGCAAAGATAAGAGCGAAGTAGGAGGAATGAGAGGCAGCACGGAATGCAAGATGAGATAAGGAAGGATGAAACAGGGATAACGGCGTGTGAAAGAGCGGCAGGGCTCTTGGAACATGACCTGAGTATTAGTCTTATTACCGAATTTTTGAAAATGGTAGAATAGTACTGCAGTAGTAAGACAGCTGTGGATAATAGTTAATGTCTGTTTAGAACAGTAATAATTTTCTGTAGTTTTGTCAGGATGCTTAAGACATTTTGAAGTAGAAACAGGGTACTGCATTAATAGATATGTGGCTGCTGTCGGTTTTATCTTATTTTTTCAGTCAATGGTACCAGGAACTTCTCAACCCTTCTGAGTTTCTGGTGCTGCAGATAATTTTGATACAGTAGCTAACCTTACACAGAGGAACAGCTGAAAGTAAGTTGTTCTTTTTTCTTGGAGTATGTCAAGGCATGGTGCCAGCACAACTCGATCAGTTTTATCATTTGTTTTTCATGAGAAGGTTTTGCTAAGTAGTGAATAAAGAAATAGTTCACTCTGTCATACTTTTTGCAGTAGGAATATTATTCACCTCTTAATTCAGTTTATAAAGGAATATCACAAAGTATATAAAGTACCCAAATTATTCTTGCACTATGCTTTTTATGATCCAGTTATGTTGTTATCATTCACTTAAGTTTTCATAAGAGTTTTGCTACTTAAATAAAATTGTTAAATAAAACTATTTCAATACTATGCTTTCTACAATGTGAATATGCTTCAGCTTCTATAAAGTTTTGTTGAGTATGCAATATAATGAAGCAGATCTATTGTTGTGATGTTATTTTCACCCACTGAATATATCACATGTTGCTGTAATGTTTTTATAAGGCAGCTTTGCTAAGCATATAATGTTGTGAGAAAATACTGAAGTGTTATACAGAAACATTCACTGCAATACTGAACCCTGAGTGTAGAATACAGAGGTATGCATCATATTATAATTTTCATATTATAATAATTTTCTTAGGTGGCGAAAGCCAGGGTACCATTTGGCTAGGCTTATATAGGCCCTTGGGCCACTAGCCTAGTATCTTCCTATGAATCTATGAACATATTTCCATAACTAAAAATAAAAATGCATTTTAAACAGTCCCCACAGTTATGAATCTCTTGTATATTCATAATTCAAAGAGTACCAGAACTACAAGGTCTAGGGACCTGAATTTTGCCTGTGATTCAAACAGAAAATACTGGAGAGACAGATATGTATCCTAGAGACTGCTTCTACTATGGAACAGGGTTCCCACCCATGTGAAGCTGTGTTCATCTATTACCCAGCTTAACCACAACCTAGACCAGTGGATGGCTCATAGGAAATTAACACAGGGACCGGCACCTATGTCCCTTATGGACAGAAGTAGCTTAGAACTTCTGGTATTCAATGTCCTATTTGGATACAGGATAGCATTATTCTTTTGAGAAAACTTGGCTAGGCTTAGAAATGATCCCCAGCTTGTTAGCCTAGCAAAGATCTATCAATCAGTATAATATGTACTTTTATTACTTGGACAGGTGTTGAATTAATTAATCTTTTCCCCTCCAGAAATCCATCCTACAGCCATTGCCTGATTTTCTCAGAGGAATGTTGTCCCTGATAACTTCTAAGATGACAGTCCTGTTGTATAAACATATGTTTCAATCGTGGTATGTTCATGCTTTTTGGATATGTCCTAGGAATAAGTTGTAATTTATGCTTATTTTGACCCTGGCATTCAGGGACACAGTTCACAAAGATATAAAACCAATTTTTGTATTGCATATTGTACAGTAGTGCTCAGTAATGTGATTTGTGGCCATGGATCATGATTCTACCTGCAGGTACCCATGAACATCCATATTCTTTTTATTATACAATACATTGTATTATATGTTTTGGTACCAAACCTCATCATGATTGCTAAGCATTTGACATACTACCTGTCTAATATGCCTGGCATATGGATTACACAAAAGGTGGCTTTTTTCTGTGGTACTGACCAATATTTTCCATTGCTCTCCCATATATGTTCTACAGGAGTCAAGAGACGTTTGCACCCCTAATTCAAACATGCAGGTTATGCTCTATTGTGCTTTTTTACAATTATATATGCCTCCAAAATCCATCTTTATCCAAAAATATATATAGCACTATTGTAGTAATATCAAGGTGACACTTTTGTGTGTGTGAGAACCACTAAAACAGATGCATTTTATTGTGATCAGTGATACTATTGTTTTTTTATTTTTTTATTTCATTTATTTATTTTTTTTGCTGATGGCTTTTTGCAATTATCCTGCATTCATGTAACTGTTGGCAGTATGGAGAGCAAAACTGGCTTGACATTGCACAGTAGGAAAAAAACAGGTAGTATAGTATGATTTTTGTACCTTATTATTTATTTATTTATCCATCATTTGCTGACCAGGCTGGCCCCACTGGGCAAGTGACTCCTTCAGGGGTGACGCTATATGGTATTGATACTACTTCAGGAAATATGACCAGCTCTTTGGGGAACTTCCCCTAATATTTGATAGGTGCCATGAGATCTTTTACATCCATCCAAGCAATCAACCCAAGCAGATGGGACCTTAGCTAAACATCTTATAAAAAGGATATAGTTTGTTTTCTGCACTGTGTTCTGCCATTATGCCTGCAGGTGTTTTATGAAACAACTCTCTTCAATAAGCAGGATGGCTAAGATCATTACCATATTTTGATAATGAGATGACCTGGGGCTGTGTGAGTATCCAGTAGAGGGATCTGATTAACATCAAACTGTGGAGGCAGAACAAATTAGTACAACCAAAGGGGACTGTTACTGTTGGTTGCAGTAGTTTTCTTAATATGCAGTAGAGACATTTGTGGGCTATAGAGTTTGACAGTGCTATTGTGTTATAAAGCAATGGACAATAATCAACATTCTAAAAGGAGACAGAGATCACTGTGACCACAGATGTTACTACAGCCAGCTTATATAACATTTCTGCCGATAGGGATGACTGCAATTAGGGATATAGAAATATGCAAGAGAGTGTTGGAATTTACTGGAGAAAGCTGGCAAAGGAACCAAGGTATTGGGAGCAAATAACTAGAGAGGTAAAGATGACAGAATGGGAAAATGTCAAGAACTTATTTGGACCGCAGGTTAGAGACTGCCTTTCCTATCAAGGAATCAAGGACTGATATTAGAGTATAGGCAGGGGAGGGGTCCTTAATGAAAGATCAGCACTGGCAGAGTTTTAGAATCTAGAACATAAGCTGCCATTGAAAAAGGAATAATTAGTAGAGCATAAAAAATATTGCATGATAACTATAAGAATCAGAGGAGGTTAGAAAGGATTGGGAAGAGAGATTGGATAAGCAGTTCACAAAGAAACAATGGGAGGGTATACTATATGTATGTTTCTCAAATATGCAACAAAATCTAGAAGATTTAGGATTTTTGCTTGGAAATGTTTACATAGATATTTTATACCCCAAGTAGATTCCAGAGATTTTTTCTGAGGTAGACAGCAAATGTTGGAGGTGCGATGGGGAGGAAAGCAATAATTGGGAACATATTCTCTAAGAATACGTTGAGGTGGTGGACTTTAAGGATTCCCTGTGGGGTGAAATGTCAGAGAAGCTGCGTTGGTAGACTTGTGTGATGAGAGTGATGATTTTTTTTGAGCTATGATACAGAATTGGAATTCCCTAGACATGATAAGGCTTTGTTGTGTCTAATTATGACTGCTGACAAAAAAAAAAAAAAAAAAAAAAAAAAAAACAGTTACTAGAAAATATGATTCAAAATCTAAACCAACTCTACTAGAAGCAGTGAATACAGTAACAGAGATAAAACAACTGGAACTGAGATCTTTAGAAAAGGGTAGGAGCAAACTACATAGGAAAAAATGGGAGCTGTGGGAATATTATATATGGGGAGGAATGAGGTTTAAAAGGAGGCAGGACTTAAATGAGATATGTGATGTTTGACTGAAAATGATTGGGTAGGTTATAAGTGATGTACAATGTTTGCAACTGGGAGTGTGGTTTGTGATGTAAAATGCTTGCAACTAGGATTGTGTTGGTGTGATATGTTTTCATTTATAGAATTGTATGATTGCCTATGCCATAAGTATTGGTTTAATAAAGATGATTTGTGTTAAAAAAGGGCGGGAATTGAATAATTTATGTAACATTGCTTAGATTATATGATATTCAGTAATGTATGTGAAGTATAATGTTTCTAATTGTGAACTTGTTAATATAGTTTGATTATTTTTATATAAATATAAATTTGCCTATGTCACAAGTGGTAATTCAATAAAGGGTTTTAAAAAAAAACATTGCTACAAATTTTCTAAATAGTGCAAAATCAGAGGTGGGCTCATTTGTTTGTTTGTGGGTGCAGTACTTCAGTAACAACTGGAATGCAATAGAGCAAGACCACACACAAGATGTGCCTCTATTGCAAATCACTGGTTCATGGATCAAAAACGGTAATTGTAAGCTATTATGTGGCATACAATCCATAAAAAATGTCATGTGTATTATTAATAGTAACCACGGACTTCAGTATCCCTTTTTCCATGGGCATTATGAGTGCTTAAATTAGTGATATATGTATATATGCATGCATACTCTTGAAAATGATTTTTTGGTATTAAGGAATCTTTGATCTCTAACTCGTCTTTCTTATATGCTATTTAAATGACACATATGATTCTGAAGTCCCTTTTCTACAAAAATCAAATGAACAAACATATTTCAAATGAAGTATTAATAGCATGACCTGCGTTCAAAAAACACACAGTGACATATTTACCAGGCTACTTGTTTATTTATCTGAAACTATGTAACTTGGCAGCAACATTATCCATGGCATAAATGGACAGAATTCACAGAAACTGATAACCTTTAGGGTGCTTTGACCACAGGAAAGATATAAGAAATATGAAACAATATGATACTGAAACATCTCAAAAATAGGATATTTTTTTGACCAGTCAACATTTATTAACTAGTTTTCCCTGACTGCATAATGTAAAATAAAACAAATACCCCATTTTCTATATTGCACATATATTTCTTATCCACTCACAGTTAAGCAAGTTCTAAAAGAATATCTATAAATCTAAATTGTTGATTGCTTTCATTTAATGCAGCATTTATATTTCTTCAATACAAAATAACATAGGCCTGTGATTACAGAGCAACTGGCATATAAATACATAATGATAAGGAAGAGTAGTTTGCGATTCCAGTTATTTGTTCCTGTTTTTTTTTAACTATTGTGAAAGTTACTGCATGTGGTAAACAAGTTTGATTGAAATAAGGCATAATTAAAATAACATCTTTCACGTCTGACATCAGAATGATACATTAAGAGTTTCTGACATTATTAGCGAATAGAATTTGAGCAAACCACTGACACTTCGGCATAAACAGAGATTTACAATGCAGACTTAAATTATACTTTTCATATTCACATCAGTTTATATTTTGCAAAACTAGAATAAATTACATTTGTCACTGATCCACTTTCAAGTTACACAACTGTAAATCATAGCATATTTATGTTTCTGTCTATCATAGTTTATGTTTAGCTGACTTTCAGAGTTATTTACAACAGCTCATCTAATTCCAAAAGATTTATTCATGCAGATGTATGTGACTCATATAGTTCATATTTTAAACTATTTGGGAGCAAAGTGTTAAGTGAAATTACTAACTAACCCTTTTTCACATGCATCCTAAAATTAGTTGGCAGATTAATTGTTTTAATAGTGAATTTTGCTGTTTGGCTGACATTGATAATCCATTTAAAAGACTGATCACTTTGACAAACAGAAAATGCATGTATATACAAGTAAAATATACACAAAAGAGTATACGTGTTTATATTTATTTATCTGTAAATATAGAGATGGATCATGTGTATATATATATATATATATATATATATATATATATATATATATATATATATATATATATATATATATATATCTATCTATATATATATATATATATATATATATATATATATATATATATATATATATATATGTATATAGGGTTTCACTTCACAATGTTGAATTACTGAAAACTGGTTGAGACCATATGATCGAGATTTCAGTAACTCAAAATTATGAACTGTAATAAAAAAAATAAATAAATAAAAAAAACCCAAACACATCGTTTCTGCAGGGGGCCAAGCCCCCCTGCACCATACACACCCCCTACTTAAATATACCAACTTCGAGATCGCGCTACAGTGGGGAATAGGGGAATCTTCCATTCTGCGCTGTAATCAGAACCGCAGAACCGGAGATCTCCTATTTCCCTGCTATAGTGCTATCACGGAGATGGTATATTTAAGTAGGGAGGGTGCAGGGGGGCTTGCTGCCCTGCAGAAACAATGTGTTTGGGTTTTTTTTTTTTTTTATTTCACTTCCTAATTTTGAGTTACTGAAAACTTGATCATATGGTCTCGACCATATGAATTTCGAGTTTTCAGTAATTCGATATTGTGAAGTGGAACTATGTGTATATATGGGTCACCTTTAGATGCCCGACAACGCGTTCCACTGACACGGAATCCGACGGGACGAAAACACCGACAACGCAGATGACCGACAAGGTGAGAACCCGACGGACTCGGTAAGTGTGCGATCGAGTGAGGGATTTAGTGTTAGGGAGCGGACAGGTAAGTGTGCGATAGTGAGGGACTGTGGGTTTAGGGGTGGGTTAAGTGAGTTAGGGTTAGGGTGCAGGTAGGGTGTGTGTGCGATAGTGAGGGACTGTGGGTTTAGGGGTGGGTTAAGTGAGTTAGGGTTAGGGTGCAGGTAGGGTGTGTGTGCGATAGTGAGGGACTGTGGGTTTAGGGGTGGGTTAAGTGAGTTAGGGTTAGGGTGCAGGTAGGGTGAGTGTGCGGTAGTGTCGGACCTTGGGGTTAGGGGTGGGTAAGTGAGTTAGGGTTAGGGTGCAGGTAGGGTAAGTGTGCGGTAGTGTCGGACCTTAGGGTTAGGGTTTGGGTTAGGGATAGTGCATATGTTATGTAGTGTACTGTGTTGTTTACGTGTAGTGTGTTGCTGTAATGGTTTTCGGTGTTTTGCGTTGTCGGCGTTTTTTGTTGTCGGTCTTTTGGTGTCGGTTATTAGTGTGTCGGCGAAACGCGATTTCGAGGATTTAAAGGTGATCCGTATATATATATATATATATATATATATATATATATATATATATATATATATATATCTGTGTGTGTGTGTGTGTGTGTGTGTGTGTGTGTGTGTGTGTGTGTGTGTGTATATACACCTCTTCTTCTTCTTCTTCTTTCGGCTGCTCCTGTTAGGGGTCACCACAGCAGATCAACTGTTTCCATTTCTTCCTGTCCTCTGCATCTTGCTCTGTCACACCAAACACCTCAATGTCCTCTCTCAACACATCAATAAACCTTATCTTAGGCCTCCCTCCTTTCCTGTTACCTGGCAGCTTCATCCTTAGCATCTTTTTCCCAATATACTCTGCATCCCTTCTCAGCACATGTCCAAACCTACGTAATCTTGCCTCTCTGGCTTTGTCTCCAAACCTTCCAACCTGGGCTGACCCTCTAATATACTTATTCCTAATCCTGTCCATTCTCGTCACACCCAGTGCAAATCTTAACATCTTCAACTCTTCCACCTCAAGCTCTGACTCCTGCTTTTTTGTCTCCAACCCATATAACATAGCTGGTCTCACTACCCTCTTGTAGACCTTCCCTTTCACTCATACTGGTACTCGTCTGTCACAAATCACTCCTGACACTCTTCTCCACCCACTCCATCCTGCCTGTACTGTCTTCTTCACCTCTCTTCCATACTCACCATTACTCTGAACTGTTGATCCCAAGTACTTAAACTCATCCACCTTCCCCACCTCTACTCCCTGCATCCTCACCATTCCTCTATCCTCCCTCTCATTCACACACATATATTCTGTCTTAGCCCTGCTGACCTTCATTCCTCTTCTCTCTAGAGCATATCTCCACCTCTCTAGTGTCTCGTCCACCTGTTCCCTACTCTCACTACAGATTACAATGTTATCTGCAAACATCATAGTCCATGGAGACTCCTGTCTGATCTCGTCTGTCAACCTGTCCATCACCATTGCAAATAAGAAAGGGCTGAGAGCTGATCCTTGATGTAAATCCCACCTCCACCTTAAACACATCCGTCACTCCCACCGCAGACGTCACCGCTGTCACACTGCCCTTGTACCTATCCAGTACCACTCTTACATACTTCTCTGACACTCCTGACTTCCTCATACAATACCACAACTCCTCTCTAGGCACCCTGTCATATGATTTCTCTAAATCCACAAAGATGCAATGCAACTCCTTCTGACCTTCTTTGAACTTCTCCATCAACACTCTCAGAGCAAACATTGCATCTGTAGTGCTCTTTCCTGGCATGAAACCATACTGCTGATCACTAATCATCACCTCCCTTCTTAACCTAGCTTCCACTACTCTTTCCCATTACTTCATGCTGTGACTGATCAATTTATTCCCTCTGTAGTTACTACAGCTCTGCACATCACCCTTATTCTTAAAAAAACATAACATCTTAAAAATTATATATATATGTGTGTATGTGTGTGTGTGTGTGTGTGTGTGTGTGTGTGTGTGTGTGTGTGTGTGTGTTTGTGTGTGTGTGTGTGTATGTATATATATATATATATATATATATATATATATATATATATATATATATATGTATATATACATAAGTAAATATACATGTATATGGATCCCTATCAGTTTATGCACAAAATCAAAACGTACAACACCAAAATGAGCACAGTGAATCAAATAATCTTCTATGTGCCTAACTACTCAGTAAAAATGCACATAAGTTTCTTTAAACTAACCTCTGATTTACAGCAATGACTACAGCATAAACAAAGTACTTTTCACCTGGCAGTCAGTCAAATGAAATAGTAAAGCTATTATTCTGCTTACCTTCAATACAACCTTTTTTAAGTTTTTTGTGGGGGCGGGCTCCCATGCATCCCCCTTTGGTGGGGGGTTGTGCTCCCCACACAGCCTGCAAGATATATATATATATATATATATATATATATATATATATATATATATATATATATATATATATACCAACTCTGAGATCAGTGGGGAAAAGGGTGAATTTCCCGATCATTACTGTACCATGATCTCCATTTAAATGCTTCCTGGTTTCAAAAGACAAAGTGCTGTATAATATTTCCAGCTGGTTCTTCAGTGGTATGAATTTTGATTTTATGCACCTTCGTCCTTTTAAATTTTCATTGTTTTGATCTTGTTTGTTTAAATGTTGGTGTTGTGCTCTTTCGATAAACTGGTATGGATCCATATATATATATATATATATATATATATATATATATATATATATATATATATATATATATATATATATACATATATACACACACACACACACACACACACACACACACATATATAAATATATATATATATATATATATATATATATATATATATATTTATATCAGATATAGATATAGATATAGATATGCATGAGTTATCACCAAACATTCCTGTTATTAGCTGTAACACATACGGATGTATCTCTTACCAGGCAGAGCATGGAAATACTGATGGTTAGTTCTGCATCTGGTGCCAGGATCCATCGTCTCAAGTCCTTGAACAAAAAGTACCTAATATGACTATGTCATAGATCAAGCCAGTGTCAATGACTTCCCAGCCTATATGAAGGGAGACATGATGTAGCTCTCAGAATATATGTCCAAGGCAGGTGTAAGCTTAGCATTGTGCAGTATTCTGCCTTATCCAAGGATGATTCTATGATATGAGCAGCAAACAGTTCATTTCAATAAGTGGCTTAGTTTTTGATGTCATTCAAAGGGGGTGCAGTATCTGTCAGCATGGGAGGATATGATTGGTAGAACACACTGCTTTTTCAGGGATAGCCGGCATCTATTATTTCTAGGGTTTTGACTACTGGCAAAGACATTGTTCAGCTCCATAGTACTGTGTTAGTCAGTGTTAACCTGATAAGCCTACCAACATAATGAAACAAGCAAAAAATATGAAAGTGTTAGTGATCAATGTTAGGAGCCTGAACAAGAAACTTCACTCCCTACAAACCTTTCTCATCCTGGAGGATATTAACATCTGTGCACTGACTGAGATATGGTTTAAAATAGTAGACCACACTCTGGCTGTGCAGAGATGTAAAGCCTTCCACACATTTAGACCAGTTACTTTTAAAGAGGTGAAAAAAAGGTGGAAGTGTCTCAACCTATCGCTTCTTCGTGCCCAAATAGCTATCAGAAAAGTCCTGTACAATATATTAGCTAGTTGTAGTATTCCATCTATGACATAAGAAACCCACAATGCCTATCTACAGTAACTAGAATCACTCAGTATTAAGCCCAATACCATTTTCCTAGGTGACCTAAACTATCCAACTCTCCAGCTATAGACTGGGAGGCCTACGCTTTCACTACTGCACAAGTACAGAGATTCCTGGATTTTGTTAATACAAAATGCCCTGGAACAATCAGTCTGAGTACCCACTGGGACGAACAACACTTTGGATCATATCCTTACTAATATGGGAGCATCTTGCACCATCCCATGCATATCTTCGTCATTTGTTAGGTCTGACCTGAAAGCAGTCTCCACTGAAATAAGACAGAAACTACAGATCCCTTCCTCTCAATGTACCATTAGAATTTTTTTAAGGCAAACTATGTACTCCTAAGTGATACATCAGCAAGCTTAAATCCCCACCAAACCCAGTTAAGTCCACTGAATATGCAGAAACGTACACCACCAAACTATACCAGCATGTGGGCAGCTGCACAGATGCAGCTGTACCCTATAGGATCAAGTGCTAGGGAAATCCCAGAAACAAGCCCACATTGTGGAACCATAATATCCACAAGCTTTATAACAAAAGGAAAATAATTTTGTCCAAAACTAAAATGAGTGATTCCCAGAAATTTAGAGCCCTTGTCATTGAAATAAACAAATAACTCAGAAGCTTAATAAAATCCACCAAAGCCAAGTCTGAGGCTAAAACAGCTACCAAAACCAAAGAAAATAATGACATTGTTAGTTATATCCATAATGTCAAAAGCACTGCAAAGATATGCACCAATTTGATTGCAAATTATATTACCTATACTGAGGCTGAAGATGTAGAGAAAATATTGGCCAATAAACTTAGCTCTAACTCTACCCCTCTCTCCCCTCCATCTGTCCCCCAAGATATACCTGAAACTGGCTTTCCTCCAGCAAACACACAAGATCTAGTCGTAAAAGTGCTATCAAAAGCTAAAAATAGTGCATCGGTGGATCCTGATAATATCCCTGGATGCATCTTAAATAGCATGAAGCATGATTTAGCTTTAACCCTAACAACACTTGTCATTCTCAGCCTCCACACAAGTTTTGTACCAAGTGAATGGAGAATACCTATAGTCATTTCTCTGTATAAGGGAGGACCTTCCATAGATCCATTTAATTTCAAACCCATAAGTCTGACTAGCCTGATGTGCAAATCCATGGAAAGACATCATAGAACTAATCAATCAAGACATTGGGAACCTCTGAACAATGGACCTATCTCACTTTGGATTCATCAATGGCATGTCATGCTTACAAAAACTTGGTGGATTTTTTGAAAGGGTCACCAAAACAATGGATGAAGGCAAACCAGTACACATACTTCAACCTGGCCAAATCTTTTGACACAATTACCCCCTCAGGCATAGTAGAAAAACAAAAAAAATTATATGTCACCCACTGGATTGTAATCTGGCACATAGATAGGATATAGGAAATCAACATTGGGGGAGTTACCTTCACAAAGAGACTAGTCTCCAGTGGATTTCCCCAGGGATCTGTACTGAGACCTCTCCTGTTTTGCTTCTGCTTTTCTGAGGTAAGAGTCAATACCAAAGGGCTCTCAACAACTTGAGTATGCAGATGACTGCAAGCTAGAAGCAGTAATTGAATCTCCAAATGTTTAGCCATCCTGCAGGTTGGTTTGTTTCAAATTCTTCCAAATAAATAGCTGGTGCTAAAGTCATATGCTACAACTAAATGCCAAAATGCATTTATTGTGTCCTTCAGGAAGTCATCTATCCCAAGGGAACTGCCGCATTGACAATACCCCTTCAGATTTGACCCAGTTGTTCAGGATTTGGGATCTTATATGAACAGTGACCTAACCTTTGACTAACATGAGTCCATTGTTTTGTGGGGGGGTGATGTTACATAACAGTATATAAGAGCAACAAGTTCAGCATAACTTCACTAATTTCCATCACAGTCAAATATTGACATTGTACAAAACAAATGGCTATCTTTGATGGAATTGGCTGGATGTGTGGGAAAAGATAACATTGTATGCACAGTGCTACATTGAGTAGTGTTTCCATATCAAAGTGCTTGCCTTACAGTCTAAATTGTTGGCATCGATTCCATCTGTGTGGAATCTGCATGTCCTCACCTTCACTGTGGGTTTTTTCATAAGTAAAATAGCAGAAACACCAGAACCAAGGCAGGATACAATAAATCAGCTTTAATGAAACACTTTAAAACATTAAAACACTTTAAAAATGCAAGTAAAAGCTTTCATCAGTATGGCTTCTTCAGGCATAATACTACCTTAGTAAAAATAGTCCTTTTTATACAGTTTAAAATCACAAGACTCAGCAATTAATTAAACCTGTTTCTGCAGTTCTCTTAAATAGGGTTTTGAAGATATACAGCCATTCCAGCCAAGAGGCATATGTGCTCTCAAATGTAAAATCCACTAATATTCATTCATTTCTGTGGCATGTACTATACTCCAACCTCTCAGAGACTCATGAATAATACGTAAAACTAAAAACTTAAAACCATGATTAGTCCATCTCTCTGCTTGGTACTTACAAAGTGCATTTGTGGGTATCGTCCTTTTCATTTCAGATACATGGTTACTGATGTGCTTGTTAAGTTTCTTAGGATTGTGTCAGCTTGTATTTAACCTATATGAACATGTTTTATCAATAAAGGAATATTCATTTCTTAACAAAGGTTTGACTTTTATTCCTGCTTGTTTACAGGATGTTTCAAAAACACTATCTGAGTTTAAATATTTTATTACAACACCTAATTTGAAAGTTTTATTTGGTAATAGCAACAAAGTACCATTACAGGTCCCCAAATGTTCTAGCATGTTTATTCCGTATAACCACAATGTGATACAAGTTTTTGAGAAATTAGGTGAAAAGAGATATATGAATTGTATAGCAAATAGAAAGTGGGTAGCTATTCTAATCTCACTGCAGTAGAATATGAAGCTATCTCCTCCCTAGTCAATAACCAAGAAATTGTAATTAAAAATGGTGATAAAGGAGTGGGGTGGTTTTAGATAGGGATTATTATATGAGTACAAAGGAGCAAATGTTAAATAATGAGTCCTATGTGAAGACCACTAGGAGTGAGTATAATATAATAGTTAATGAAATTTTGAAAATATTACATGATTTGCATACACAAGCCAAGACAGATACCCAACTGTTAAAGTATTTGGTAGAAGAGAACCCTCAAAAAATGTCTTTCATATATGGCATTCTGAAGTTACACGTCATTAGAAGCTCCACCATTAAGATAAATTGTGTCACCTAGGGGGTGGGTCACAGAACCCATATCTAAATTTCTAGAGACACAATTGAGAGCAGACTTTGAGCAGACAGATACAATACTGAAAGACACAAGTGAATGTTTACATCATTAATATGAAAGGTCACAAACAAGAAAGTTGAAAGTGTGCTGTTTTGCTTCACTGGATATCAATTTGCTATTTAAAGTCATACCAAATTATAACAACATCCAGTTTGTTGAGAAGTACCAACTTGAATTTACTGAATATACACAGGCTTATGTTAAAACTCTGTTTCATGATAGAACTTGTACTAACTGATAACATATTCTTGTTTCAATAGCAATTATATAAGCAAGTTGGTGGTGCGACAATGGGTACTCCTGTCACCAACACTTAAACACATGTGAATATAGTCATGTATATATGGGAGCAAGAATTTATCTTGTCAGGAGTGAATCCATTCTTAAGCAATGACTTTTATCAACGGTTTTTAGATGACTTGTTCTTAACTTGGTGAGGGGAGGAACATAGTTTTGAACAGTTTTTTGAGTATCTCTGTAATACAGTGTCCTTTTCGAAATTTAAGAAATGTTTTGGGAATGATAAGATAGAATTCCTGGATGTTGCTATACTTGTCAAAGAGCTTTTTATGATTGATACTATGCTTTACAAAAAACCTGCTGAAAGAGATGCCTGTCTGCATTGTAGTAGTATGCACCCACAGTATATGTTCAACAATGTTGTCAGAAATCAGATGCTGAGGGTCACTAGGATGAATACATTGGACACAAATATGGACACCTAATTGGGCACTATGGTATCCAGTTTTAAAGTAGGGGTCATATACTATGCAATGTTGATTCTGCTGTTATGGAGACTAAACAGTTGCATTACACATTTCTTGTGAGTATAATGGTGGGAGAAATAAGATTAATGAAAACAAGAACAGTAATGAGCCTAGTTGTCTTTTAACTTTTATTAAAAATACTAAAGCAGTTAAAGAGATTATAAGCAGGCATTGGCACATCCTTACAGATATTTCAGAGGTGAGCAGTGTGATTTTATCACATCCCAACTTTGGACATAAATGCAATACCAATTTCAAACAGCTCCTTTGTTATAAAGAACAACTACAAACCTATTTTACATATGAAGGTTAAAAAGGAACCTATACATTTGGTTGGTGTGTGTTTTGAAAATATATTAATACAAGTAAGACATTCAAACATACTTTACAGGGAAAAGAATTTATATAAATGTATATGGCAATTGTGAATTTAAAAATGTAGTATATTTAGCAACTTGTGACC
>NC_056733.1:1941930697-1942075697 GCF_019279795.1 Protopterus annectens | reverse complement strand
TCACGGTCAGCTGTCTGTCAGGTGACAGGATCTGCCATATCACACATGCACTCAAGTCTCTCAACAACAGGTACTGTTATGACTTTGTCATAGTCCATGTTGGTGTGAACAACTTGAGATGTATCTCTTTGGACTATATGAAGACAGACCTGATTGAGCTCTCGGAATATGTGTCTCAGGCTGGTATGTCCCTAGCCTTAAGCAGCATTTTACCTTCGCCTAGGATGATGCATCATAACAAATAGATAATGATTGACTTCAGTAATTGACTTAGTTTTTGGTGTCATTCCAAGGAGATACAGTATCTGTCAATCTGAGATGACATGATCAACAGACCTTGATTCTTTGCCAGACATGGTTTTCATCAGTCACCCTTTGGATTTTGGCTACTGGCCAAGGGTCCTGCTATGCCCATAGTGCCTTTTTTAGGCAGTGTCTCAAAGACAAAATTCCCAATGTAAGACTTCCATCTAAGAACAACCTCAGGGTTTTGCTGCTAAATGCTAGGAGTCTTAACATGAAACTGCATTCAATGGAAGCAGTCCTCATCTTGGAAGACAGACATTTCTCCAGTCACAGAGACCTGGTTCAAAGCTGTGGAGAGCACACCAGCCATATCAGGCTACACCTCCTTCCACATGTTCAGACCGCAAATTGAAAGTGTGAAAACTAAAGGAGGCAGTGTATCAATATTCATTAAAGGAAACTCCAGATTGGTTAGACAGCATGATCCCCTAGAGATACTTCAGGTGAAATTAACGGTTGGTAGTACACCTGTTCAAGTCATTGGCAGCTGCTAGACCCCCTTCATGAATCAGGACCCCCACTCTGCCTATTTGGATCTACTTGAGTCTATCAAGATACATCTGAACACCATAGTTTTGGACAAGTTTAACTAGCCATCCATTGACTGGGGAAATTCTCATGTAGAAACTCACTTGCCCAAAGGTTCCTCAGTTTCATTTATTCCAGTGTCCTGGACCAACTATTTGACAACCCCACAAGGGGTGCCAACATCCTGGAACTGGTGCTTACCAATATGGGAGACACTACAGCACCCACATTGTGATATCTACCCTGGTGAGATCTGACAACAAATCAATACCATTCGAAGTTATTATCACACCTGATCCCCCTTAGCACTAACTAAACTAAAAAACTTTTCCAAAACTGATTATATACTCTTACAGGATGGTATAAATAGATACACTGCACCTCCTCCCTCAGATGGAACTGGCAACTATGCCAATTTCTATACAAATGCTTTATACAAACACCTGCACAACTGCAATGACATGGCTATGCCTGACAGGACCAAAACAAGCTTCTCCAGGATGAGCAAACCTGTGTGGTGGACAACTAAACTAAGACACCTTGTGATATAACTATGAATCCAAATTAGCTCCCTTAACTAAGGACAACTATAAGGTGTTCTTTAGTTATACCCGTAACCTAAACAGAAAGGCTCAGATTTGTGTTGAACTGATAGTTAATGATACCACATATAACTGAGCCTGTGAACATTGCTAACCTGTTAGCTGACCGTTGCTGTGTAAATTTCACTCTCACTTCCCCACCACACTTACCCCAAGACATCCTTACCACCTGTCCTCTACCTTGTATCTCTAAAAAAGCAGGTCATGAATGCCTTCTCGAAGGTCAAAAGCACAGCATCCATGGGACCTGGTAACCTCACAGGATGCGCTCTACATGGGCTCAAACAAGAATTTGCATTCTCATTGGTACTGTTTTCAATCATAGCTTAAACACTGGCTTCATCCCAGCTGAATGGAAAAAGGCCAGTGTTAGCCCCTTGCACAAAGGTGGTGCTTCCACTGACCCCTGGAACTATAGACCTATTAGCCTGAGTAGCCAATTCTGCAAGGCCATGGAGAGAATCATCATGGACCTTATCAACATAGACATTGGTAACCTCCAAACACTTGACACTACTAAATTTGGATTTGTGAAAGGGAAATCATCCCTTTTAAACCTGGTGGACTTCTTTGAGACAGTCACCATGGCCCTTGATGAGGGGAAATCTTTTCACACAGCCTACCTAGACTTAGCCAAGGCTTTTGATGCTATCTCCCACTCAGGCATAATTGACAAACTCACCCAGCTAGGTATCAACCCTTATATCATTAGATGGGTCACTAACTGGCTCACTGATAGAGCTCATATAGTCAAAATAGGATAATCCACCTTCAACAGCAGACCTGTAATGAGTGGTGTTCCACAGGGATCAGTCCTGGGACCTCTACTGTTTGGAATCTATTTCTTCAATGTGCAAGCTAAAATTAAAGGTCTTTGGCTGACAAATTTTGCTGCTGACTGCAAACGGGGAGCTGTCATAGGATTGCCAGACTATGTGAACATCCTACAAGAGGGTTTTACACAAACAAATAACTGATGCCAAAGTCATGGCCTTAAACTCAATGCAAAAAAAATGTATTATTATCCCTTTCGGTAAGAGCAATGTTCCTGCTAACTACCACATCAATAACAACACCCTAAGTACACACTCACTGGGCACACAGGTTGACAGCAACCTTACCTTTGATTAGCATGTCTCCACAGTGGTAAGAAGGGCATTCTGTATGGCTAATCTCATAAGTAAGGGTATTGCCTCCAGAAAAAAAAGAAGCTATACCCTCCCTGTACTCTTCCCTCATCAGGCTAATAATTGAGTACAGTGCCCCTTTCAGTATGTACATTTCCAAGTACCTGCAACAACTAGATATTCCACAAAGGTTCCTCACAAGAAAAATTCAAGGTCTTCAGCATCCATCCTATGAGGACCATCTGAAATCATTGTCACTTTATTCTGTTGTTTCATACAGATTGCTCAGAGGAGATCTCTGCCTTGTATATTAGGTAATCTTTGACCCTGCTTAAATACTGCATATCTGTAAGTGAAATGGCACACGGCTTACTTGCTCTAATGGCCTTAACCTGGTATGTGACATCAACAGAACCTGCTAGAGGGACAGATTTGTCTCGCAGAGGTTAGCACCCTTTTGGAACAGACTCCTGCTTCGTGTCAAGCAGAGCACCTCATTGGCCCTCTTCAAACACAATTTCAACATTTTGAAAGCTCGAAATTTAGAAGCAGATATATATATATATATATATATATATATATATATATATATATATATATATATATTATATATTTATACATAAATTAATGCAATTAGTGGCAGCACACAGAGTGTGGTTGATACTAAAGGACAGCTAATGTGGCTAAATAAACAGAATATACAGCAGTATGAAGCATATCAGTGAGAGAATAATGGAATGGAAATTAGGATGTTTCTCCAAATCAGATGCAAGGCATATGCAAACTATTAGACCGAAAAAGGCAAACTAATTCAGAACCATATAAAATGACTGTGCTACACTGTGGTACATACCTGTATGTTTCACACTGAGAAGCATTGCATAAGTGAGAGGACTGGTGCAGTCCTATCAACAGCAGCAGTTATAAATTGGCAGCATCTGTTAATGGAAGATACAAGTGGCACCTTACATATCATCAGCTCATTGACCGACTAACTAACTACCATTTTTGTATATAGAAACAGAAACCATAAGGGACTTTATTGAAGTATGTCATTCTCAAGCAGAATTGAGTGTGATATATATGGTATGCGCTTTCCTGTGAATACTAAGATGTGGGTAGCTTTAATCATCTTAGCTACAAGGACTCTTCTTGATCCCCTAGAGCAGCAGAGAACCGAAGCTCAACCACACTTGGTATTTTTCAAAATTACCCATTTTTCCTGAGGTTTGTGGAATCATAGATTGTGTGCACATTACTGCCAAGAATCCACCTGGTCCATAGGAACTGTGTTATATTAACAGGAAGGATTTCTACACCATTACATTCCTAGAGGTTTATTATGCTTACGACATTTTTTCATTGTATATCCATGCTCGACCAATGCAGTTTTCATGACTCTACACAAAGGATTCCTAGAGGAGATTTCCCACAAGTCATCTGGTTGCTAGGTGTACCTACCTGCTAATTAGACCAATCTGGATGTGCAGGTGCCAGGCATGCATGGAGCAAGTCACATATAATATGATATTTGCTGCATGGTTTAGGTGATGCCGGATGTGTCCTACAACCATGGGTGAAAACACTGATGCACAACCCACAACCCATGCAGAAAATGGCCTGTGTTGCACTAAATACTAAAACTTGCAGTATATGTAGTGGGGCTTTAGCTTACACAAAATATACTTTGATTGCCTTAATTTGTCTGGTGACATACTGTAATACAGTCCATATATCTGCAGTGGCATAATTTTTAAGAGAAGTAGTAGACTATTAAACCAAAGGCCCCCTTCTTTATGGACTTGTTTGTCAGACACAGTTACTAGTGTGCCCTGAATGCCCCAGATTTTTTATTTATTTATTTATTTATTTTTATTTTAATTATATGTTAACCTGATAAATCCATTGAACATGTGTCCCTTTTTAGGGTCAACGAGGAAGCAATGTCTCATCATGTGGGTTGCTCAGATTCACACTACAGTAGGCAAACGAAGGGGGATGGAACTAAATTCTATACCCTTGACTACAGGAAATGGCTTGTTAACAGGTCAGAGCCTTAATCCTCTGCACTAATTTCCATACTGCAAGCCATGACCAGGATCTTCCATTATTGATGAGCATTTTAACTGTCTGCATTTTAAACCTCCCCCAGATAAACACTAGCCATGACACCATATGTGGTACTGGAATCCCCCCCACATACACACACACACACACATAGCCACAGGCTGATAATGCAGTTGGTTGCTATATTCCAAGTTTTCCAGTTACATATACATCAAACTGTCTGTCTCAGAGTGACTGACATCTGCCAAAGGATATGTTGCTCTTGCTGAGGTAGTTTACTAGGAAAACATCTGTCCTTAACATTGTGTATCCCTCATTAACTCTGTAAAGCTGAAAGTCTGCAAAATTTTTACTGACATTTTTCTAATTCACAGTTGCATGGCAATGGTGTGTGTTGGATAAAATGCCACTTGTTCTTTATATCGTGCAAACAAGGGCCAATTAGTACATGGTTATCATTTTAACAAGTCTGTTTATTGCTACAATTCCTGAAATGCTGCTATAGTGCATTGTGCCACTGATACTTGTTAACAATAGCCCTGCATGTCATGGTGATCTTGAGACACGTGACTTGTATGACCATACATGCAGCATGTGTGCAACCACATTCGCTGTGGAGTGCTATATCCACTGTTAGTCACAGTACAATTCCTGGGACATGCAGCATTGTGACAGAACACCACTTTGTTGCATGATACATGATTTACTAATATGCATCTGTATGATGGCACTAAATTGTAGTCCATGGATGGAGAAGAATAAGTCGTGATGGCTGCATTAGGTATTTTGAGGTGCAATGCTCCAGCTTCCTTTGTTATGGAGAACAAGAGATAGCAATATTTTCTCATTCTTACTTAGCCTTGCTCTGATCAGCTTTATATACTGAGGATATTTTATGTTACACTTTAGTGTAAAAGATACAGTACATATGCTTTTTGTCTGTTAGGAGAAAAGATTATCTACGTTTACTGCCAATCAATTAATATTAAAACAAGTTGAAGGATCCATAATAGTTCCTCCTAAAAACAGGTGTCAAAATGAATGACTGCCATTGGTATTGTGAAACCTCTAGACAATGTTAATTACTAAACTGATTTCTGATCTTTCACACTAAATACACCTTTTTTAATTAAACTGAATAATAACGATTATTATTGGGGAATCCCACTGTACACCTCTTTATTACATATTATTAAACACTTTTCATAAAAAAATAATTAAGCACGAGCCAGTGACAGAACTTCAATAGCTCTCACTATCATTCAACCTAATGTCACATGGAATTGTTTAGCAACTTCATTGTTGTAATTTGAAATGTCATAGAACATCATTACATCCAAAAGATGGAGTGTGGGTTACAATCATTACTTTTTGTCCTTACTTAAAAGCAATTCTGTCAACATGACAGCATCTCATCCATTTTTTTGAAAAGTTTTCAAGTTGTAGACTATGTCATACATTTCATTTTCAGCAGCTAACAGCATTTTAGGGTATCACAATTCATAGGTGAGTGAGAGTTATTTATAACATAAATGCAATTCAGCACCAACATATAACCCACTGTAGTTAACCTCCAAATTATGGTACCATTTAAACTCCAAAGTTGTGGAATACATTTCCAGCTACGAAAATGTTTCTGACCATATACTGTATATGGTCAGAGTGCACTTTTTCTGCACTTTTTCATCTGGAAAGTCATATCCCTTTTATCTCCACGACTACAAACTCCCCTTTATCTCTCCTTCTACTTCCAACCAACTGTTATTATCCCTTCAAAAAATGTATCATTACTGAACTGTGCTGACTAAGTTTTGTATGAATGTATGTATACACAACTGCATGTAACCTCTGAAGTTAACTTGCCTTGCAATTTTTGTATTTGTATGTCATTGTATGAATGTATGTATACACAATCATATGTATTGTGAACCTCTAAAGTTAACTTGGCTGTAAAATGAATTTTAATTGTTCAAGATTGTTACATGCACTTGGACCTTTTCTCCCTGGGCATCCACTGAAAATGGTCTCTTACGGTAATCAAATGCCAAAAAGTAAATAAATAATGAATGCTTTCTGTATTTAATAAGATCTATAAGCATACAATAAAATCAAGTTGTCTATATTAGGTGATGTTAAAGTTTATGTAAGTCTACTTTAAAACTTATCCAGTCATAAAAACATTGCCTTGTACAGAAATAGATATGTTGAAAAATCTTTCCTTTCATTCCAACACGAATAACTATTTTACTGAACTCAGTGAAAGCTTTAAAGACGTTCACAAGGGCAAGTGAATATTAAAGCTCTTATGTAAGAAGATGAGTCCAATAGTGATTCTACATGCAAGTTAAAAGACATAGCACATTCAGCCCTCCCTTACTTGCTATTACTGCAGAGTCTCAGGCAATGTCTGAAAAAAAATTAGCTATATACTTTTTCACACAATGATTTTAAATCAAGCACAGACACAAAATGATGATTTAAATTGTTAATAGTCTGACAGATGCATTGAGTCACTTGAAAAAATAACACTAACTTAAGAATAGTAAAGGCAGACAAATATGAGCAATCATCCTTTAGGACAGATATACATACATTCATCAGAAAAATAAATTGGCTTTTGTCAGATACATTTTTTATCAAGAAATTGATATCAGTCCATTCAGCAAAGAGCCTGTGTCTAATAAGTGTACTTACTTTAAGCTGCTTACTTTTATATCTACTAAAACCAAGGCTATATACTAAATTTAGAATTCATATGCTGCAGAAGAATTTGGAAAATCACACACTTTGACTCATCATAGCAGATGGGGTTCAAAAACACTGTCAAAAGTATTTAATCATACATGAAAGATTACAGTCTATTACCAAAGTGAAACAGGTTGGACAATGATTCATAAATGCCTACAGTTCACATTAAGTATGTGCGCTGTGCACAGCTAGCACTCTATTTGGTAAACTTTAAACAGTTCTGCACTTTGCACACACCGTCAAAAAAGGGTAAGTGGCAGAATATGCTAATAAAGGCATAAGCAGATGAAATACAAATTAATTAAACATTCCAACATGGCAGAGCTATTTAGGAATGTATAAAGTGTGTACACCCAGTACTCCTTTTTGCCCACAATTCCAATACCATTTGGAATATAGCCATGAAGACACTTTAGAAAAGAAATTTTAGGGGGTGCTGCTTCTAGCATTAATCTTACCATTTGGAATATAGCCATGAAGACACTTTAGAAAATAAATTTTAGGGGGTGCTGCTTCTAGCATTAATCTTAATGTGCTACAGGCTTTAATACAAGGTGCTGCTGCTGCAGCTGTTGCTGTAAGACATTGGATTCAAAGGAGAAGAGTGTTCAGACCTCATTTGACTTAAGGACTGCATGATAAAGACACTGTAAATGGATACAAGGTGGACAGGAATACCCTAGAGGAAATATCTAACTTCTGCCACCATCACCTGATGCCCCAGGATATCACAAAGAACCCATCCCATTGGAAACTGAGGTATGTGTAGCATTATGTATACTACCTACAAGGACTTTTTAGAGATCCACAGGAAATATATTAGGGGTATCAGTGGCCCCTGCCTCTCGAATTTTATGTATATTTCTAAATGCAATGTTACAACATGCAAAGAATCAAATCTGGTTTCCACATACCCTGGAGGAGTGTGCAACAAACATGCAACAATTCTATGGCATATCACACTTCCCTGATGTTCTGGGAGCCACAGATTACAGACACATAGAAATAAACACCTCAGCTGGTGAACAAGGAAGGAGGTACATCAGCAGAAAAGGCTACCTCTCCATCAACTGCTGGGTGGTCTATAATACCCAAGAGATTATCTACAATGTGTTTCAAAAAACACTGTCAGCTTTCATGTCTTACACTTGTGACACACCTATGACCTGAATGTAAGGGTTGGTTGGGGTGAATTTCCACAAGAGTATATATTGGAGAATGCAGATTATGCACTGGAAACCTGGCTCATGACACCTATGAGAAATCCACACAACCACACTGAGCAAGGATACAACAGCAGCCATGCTCAAACCAGGAATATTATAGAATCTGTATGTGGCTTGTTCAAATCAAGGTTCCAATGTCTAGACCCATCAGATGGTGTCCTGTAGTCTGACCTAGCCACCTTGGCCAAAATACTCATAGTCTGTGCCATGTTGCATAATATAATTGTCAGGAAACAGTTGCAACAATCACAACAAGGCCAAGGACCACAATTTCTAGGACCACAGCCAGGACCAGCAGATCCAGCAAATACAGATGAGGAATTTGAGAAAGAACCAGCAGCTGTGGATGATCCTGGCAGATGTAGCATGCACTATATGCCATGGCTCCGAAATAGAGGAGAGCACACACACACTCACTAACTAATTGAACACCTAGATGCTAAGCACACACAGACATTAAATGTGATGCCAGCAAAATTCCTGAACCATAACTAACCCATGTAATGGTTATGTTCTGTGAGCATCAGAGTCAGCCACCAAAGACACATCTTGTAGCAGCAGTATTAACCAAGTTAAGGGCTGAACCTGTAAAAAAGACACATAGAAAGGATTACTCACATATGCAACTACTGGATGTCAGTAAGATGAAATATGGCATGACTCTAGAGTAATGTCAGCAGTTGCTTGGGACTGATATATGCAATATACATATATTATTCTGCCGAATGGTGTAAATCACACATTACACTTGCCCAATGTAGGTACCCAACAGTGATTAGAAACATTTTAATATTATTTGCACAAGTTTATGAGCACACAATAATTACTAAGTCATAGGACTGCATTATGAAAAATATAATACAGATACTATGAGGATCAAAAAGCAAATAATATATCATTTACAAATGAGCAGGAAAAGCACAATAAAAAACAGTTTCTGCAATAGACTCCAATAAAGCAGGCATCTGAATAACCAAGCATTAGCCATCTACTCTGTGTATCAGTTATAAGCAATCTTATGTCTCAAAGAAATGGGCAAAGGGTAGGGCCCAGTCATTATCCCTTGCATGTAGGACGGGGGTTTGCAAAAGGCCAAACTGACACTAAAGAAGTGAGTGCGTGCAAGTTTGAAACCACTTTATCAGAAAATATTCATTGTCAGAGTCAGTAACGACAGATTTATATCATTCATAGGTTCATAGGTGTGTACTAGGTTAAAGGCCCTGGAGCCTTTATAAGCCTAGCCCATAGAAGTGCCCTGGCATCGTGCTGCCCGACATGAGTTCCCAGTGCCTCTATCAAGTAGAGCCATTGGAGTGATACTCGGGGTGAACTTTCCATTTCCCATCCACTTATCAAGACTTCTCTTGAAGAGGGCCAGTGAGGTGCTCTGCTTGACATTCAGTTGTAATGTTAATATACATTTGTGTGCATGTGTGTGAAGTGCTATGGTCAAAATGGTTTTAACATGATTGGATCTGCATGACCACAAAGAAAGCACTTGTGCTAACACTACATGCTTGGATTTAGACAGGTGTAAACCACTCATGTTAGAGTAGTCAGTTCACCATCACTTCCAAAGATCATGAGAACTACATCTGCAAGGCATTGTCCTGCTAATTCCATGGCCCTGGATAGAAGCTGAGGTGCTACTTGAATGAGAAAAAACTCTGCTGGACTAGATCTCATCATGACTACATCCACAACCATGACCATGTGGCCTATGGCATCTGTGTGCAGAAACCTCAATCACTGATGGAGCTCTGGAAGCAGTGCCACTACAGAAGGGATCTGGCATGACCATGTTGGCTAGCACTTGGTGATGTATCAGATCTCTGGCCACATGGATGCTAACCTACCCCCAGCAGATGTTTTGTTACAGACACTGCATGATCCAATGTGTCATTCATCCTGTCCAAGGAGATACCCACAAGGTTCAGACAATCTCACATATCAGAATATATAACATGCAGCACTCAGACTATCTCTTCCAAGGCACTGGTGGAAAGCAACAGTTCCTTCATGACAGTCATACAAATACGTTTTGTGGTGCCTACTCTCACACGAACATTGAGGGACAGTGGAGAGCAGGCCTCCTCTGAGGAACTCTACTAACACCCCTGAGTGGTACCTCACCCTCACAATAGCTATGGGGAGACTCTGCCCGCTGTGCAGCTGGAGTAATCACACTACCTTGATCAACCATGTCACTGTCAACAAGTCCTATCTCTGATGTCTCCGTGTCATGAGTAAGAGTAAACATGCTGACTGTGTCCAAAATATGGTCAAGGGATATCAGATTCACAGCTTCAGTGTCAAACTAATCTTCTGCATACCAAGATTGTGTGTCCTCATCACTGCCAACATCATCAGAGGCTACCAGTACTCCGACATCAGACTATAGGAGTTCCACAGTGCCAGTGGCAGGCTCATGTGTGATAATAGATAACTAGCACACCAAAAAGAGAAACAGAAGAAAAAAAAATTATCAAACTTGTGATGCATATTTATTTATTTATTGATATATATATATATATATCTACAGATAATTATATATATATATATATATATATATATATATATATATATATATATATATATACACACACACACACACACACACACACACACACACACACACACACACACACACACACACACATATATATATGTATATATATATATATATATATATATATATATATATATATATTTAAACACTTACACAAATTCTATTTGGCTGAGATGACTTCAATGAAAGCTGACAATTCTGTAACCATGAATCACCAAACGTCTTTCGCTGGGAATCAAACCACTTGGCCACTAGGTTACAATAAGAAAAATGCACAAAAATTAAACCCACCCAAGTGGGGGGCTTTGCCCCCCACACCCCCTAACTAAATATACCAACTTTGAGATTGCACTACCCAGGGGAACGGGGCAACATTCACCCTCGTGGCTAAGTGGTTTCCTTCCCGGAGAAAGACATTCGGTGGTCATTGGTTTTGGAATTGTCAGCATTCATTGAATTTGGGTAAGTGGTCTTTCAGCTAATGAAGGTGACTCATATATATATATATATATATATATATATATATATATATATATATATATATATATATATATATATTTGTTTACAGGGGTAGTACACAGATCTTAGTGGGCCATTTGCAGCACAGTCTGGGTTAATAGGATCACATATAAATGGACAAAACATATTTACAGATAATAGGGATATGCTAAAAAAAATTATAATCATGTTTACAGATGTGTGAACATGATACAACAATAAGTTCAAGAAACAGATAACAATGTCATGACATGAATGAAAATATGTAAGTATGCTTAGCAGAATTTTATGGATAAAATGTAGCCGTAATGACTGAGATGGTTTATGCTACAGGGATGGGAGCTTATCATTCTATATAGGGGTATGAAGACATTTGAAGAGGCAAGTGAGAATAATTGTAAGAAAGGATACCATGGGCGAAGACAGAGAAAAGGTGTGAGATGCATACAGAGAGAAGAGTAGTAAAAAGGAAAGAAAATTTGAGAGAGATGCAAAGAGATGAGGGAGGTAGGATGAATGAGAGGCAATAGATAAAGGGGATGACAAAATGAGATAAGGAAGGTAGAAACAGGGATAAACGGATGTGTGAGAGAGATGCAGTGTTCATGTAATATGACCTAAGTGAGTGCAGCTGCACTTTGCTTGGGTAAAGAGGTGTTTCATGAATTGTTGTCTGAAGTCAGATTACTTTTGCATGTCTCAGACTGAGGGAGGAATAGAGTCCCATAGTTTACATGCTAGGATGGAGAATGCATGGTCAGTGCAACAGAGTCTGTTTAGGGTGGGTTGAGATTGAAAGATACCCATGAGATTATATGTGAGGGTTGTGTAGAAAGGTTTATGAGAGAGAGAGGCTGATGAATCAGGAGGACGGGCTTTGTGAATTAGTGATCCTATTAGAAGGCTGGCTATTAAATCTACTAGGGGCCATTTAGCTTTGCCAAGAGCAAGACAGTGGTGTTAATTTTTGGAGTATTTAGTAATGAACTGGTAGATTCAAACCTGAAGTCAAGCAATAATAGATCAAGTGCAGTTAAAGAACAAATAAATGTAGACATGAATTAACTTCCTTCAGTGTAACAGAAAAAAATGACTTCCTATTTGCAGGTGGTCATGAAAAGTCAGTACCAGCTGTGCTTAGAGAGATAAAATGGAGATGAGACAGGGATGATAACATTGTAATGCAAATGACACGATTAACAGCAACATCAAGTACCACTACATATTAAGAAAGATTTCATACACATTCTTCTCTCTGTTTTCCTTTTTATGCTCATATCTCTCTCTCTGTATCTCACTCTCTCCCACTTACCCCTCTCTTTCTAATGCTCTCTGTTTCTATAGATGTGTGTTTGTGTGTGTGTGTGTGTGTGTGTGTGTGTGTGTGTGTGTGTGTGTGTGTGTGTGTGTGTGTGTGTGTGTGTATATATATATATATATATATATATACAACAGATAATTATGAGGATGTAGACATCCTTTCGTTACCCTCCACCTTAGCAACTACATCAGCCACTACTCTGGACTCCCTCCATGAGCTGTTTGGATCCCTTATAGTGGATAGGAACTCCTGTGTCTGAGTCAGTGGTGGTTCGGTAGCTGGACTACCACCAGTATCTCTCCATTCTATTGTTATATCAGTGGCTCTGTTTTTGGCTTTGGTGATAATTTCATTGGCCCAATATCTGACAGCACCATAATTACAGCCATGGCAACCCACAGTGTTGACATCATCAACCACCCACAGCCAGATACTGTCACAAAAGGACTTCTTAGCTTTGAGTCTCTCTAATACATGTGATCTGTGTTGACAGAGAGTGCCTGTGCAACCAGCTCATTCTCAGCATCTGAGAATGGCAGTTAACATAGGCCCCATTTTTTGGTAGTCATATCCATGTATCTGATTAAAAGTAAGACAAATATCTTTGTCAGAAAATTAAGCAAACTGACTAACAACAACAGAAATATGAATGCATGCAGACATCATTCACAGAAATTAATCATATGGCTGTATGGGACTACACATAGGTAATACACAACTATAAATTTCACCCCCCCCCAAAAAAAACATAAATAAAAGCAGTGATAAAACACATTATTGATGACATGAATCTGTAAGTTCATAATACATAGTTGCATTTGCAAAATATATAAATGAAAATATAGGAAGTTAAACATGTTTACCATTTGGGGTAACCTCGGATTGATGTCAGTCACACATCACAGGCTTAACACATTTGTTAGACTTCAATGTAACCATGCCATTAATACTAGTCATGTAACAATTTTTACAGGTGTCACATTCTCAGAAAAGAGTTTCTTTAAAAGCAGGAAATACTACCTTAGTTTACTTAAAAGAAATAAATGCTATACATGCTATAATAGCACCAATGTGCAAACTGCAAACAGCAGCGGGTGCTTTGAGAAATATAAGACATAACAAATGTTTAAAAAAATATATTTTAAATAAGCATTATATACCTTCATAGAATCTATATGAAATTACCAAAATAATTGCAATTGTAGCAGTATAACAGCAGCATCAAATTTCCAGATTTAAACAGTCTCTCCTACTACAAGTGCCTTAACAACACAATGAGCTTATAGACTGCAGTTTCATCTCTGTGAACACTTTTAAAATGCAAATCAGGTGTAACTCATTATCATTCATGAATCACACAATCTGCATGAAGTTCTAGGCAAGTAAACATGATGTGAGGATCTACACAATGTCATACATATGGCATAGCAGTACAAGAATGAGAGCTGAGAAGTATTGCTTGCTAAGGGCTTGCAGGTATGAATGATTAGTTTTACTACAGGAATAATTAAGTTTTTCATACTCCTGTCATTTCAATGTACAGTTACTGGGGGTGTGTCAGGGAGGAAAGAGTTAGCAAAATCTCAGAGATTACATTGACTTAGAAGATAACCTTTATAACACTTTTATTACTAATGGGTTATGATCCAACTGTGTCTCTGAGTAAAATGTTGTCTATAATTCAGATGAAGTAAATGAGAGTTTAATACATAAACACATATCAAAATAAATCCAAACAATATCACTTTCATGTTAGAAAAGCACACAGCTGAGAATTATGCTCACAAATGAAAGAGAAGAAAACAACTCTAGTATGGTAAACATTTGTTACTGTTGCGACAAGAATTGTTAGTTTAATTGTTGCAGACATCCCTTTCATTTATGCATCTAGTGTGAAATTTTAAAGGACAACTGTGATTGAAATGCTTGTATTGAACCTTTAATGTAAAGTGATACAATGTCACATTTTGAGTATTTGCAATATATTTTCTCTTCTTCATAAATATGCCTGTGTTTGTGGCAGATACTGAAAATAATACTGACTGCCTCATGTTACTGTCATGATTTCAAGGTTCATATCTAGATAAGGTGCTGCTTATGTGAAAGTAATGATGTTTAATGTATGTATCTTCATGTTATAAAACAAAGTTGAGAAATCATCAAAAAGAGACTGTTTAAAATAATGCTTTTTGGTTTCAACCTTTGTACTTCAGTTGGAACTGAACACTTCTGACTAGCAGTGAATGATGATTCACTTCTCAAGACAAAAACTCAAATTTTAATTTGGAATGTTATCAGCAGTACAAATGAGCTTGGAACAGATGCACTTCTGTCTGGACTCTGGATAGTATGAAATAAAGAAAGCCTGTCAACTACCTATCTATCTGGGACAATCTGTAAATACATTGATTTGCGAGCATCAGAGATAATAGTGGGTTTGTATCTAGACTACTGATACTTTTACTAATGGAGTCAGATTAAGTATTGATATTCATTTTTGTATATGAATTGAGCAGCCTAATTCTGTGTTAATCATGCTAAATATATGTTCATTGTAACATTAACTGGTTCAAGAAAAGTAAAATTCATGACATTAAAATTGAAGTATGCTTAGCAGAATTTTATGGATAAAATGGGTAATGACTGAGATGGTTTATGCTACAGGGATGGGAGCTTATCATTCTATATAGGGGTATGAAGACATTTGAAGAGGCAAGTGAGAATAATTGTAAGAAAGGATACCATGGTAAGACAGAGAAAAGGTGTGAGATGCATACAGAGAGAAGAGTAGTAAAAGGAAAGAAAATTTGAGAGAGATGCAAAGAGATGAGGAGGTAGGATATGAATGAGAGGCAATAGATAAAAGGGATGACAAAATGAGATAAGGAAGGTAGAAACAGGGACCAGCGGATGTGAGAGAGAGATGCAGTGTTCATGTAATGACCTAAGTGAGTGCAGCCTGCTTGGGTAAGGGTGTTTCATGGTTGTTGTCTGAAGTCAGATTACTTTTGCATGTCTCAGACTGAGGAGAATAGAGGTCCCATAGTTTACATGCTAGGATGGAGAATGCATGGTCAGTGCAGCAAGTCTGTTTAGAGGTGGGTTGAGATTGAAAGATACCCATGAGATTATATGAGGGTTGTGAAAGGTTTATGAAACGATGAATCAGAGACTGGGCTTTGTGAATTAGTGATCCTATTAGAAGGCTGGCTGTAAATCTACTAGGGGCCATTAGCTTTGCCAAGAAGAGCAAGACAGTGGTGTTAATTTTTGGGTATTTAATGAACTGGTAGATTCAAACCTGAAGTCAAGCAATAATAGATCAAGTGCAGTTAAAGAACAAATAAATGTAGACATGAATTAACTTCCCTTCAGTGTAACAGAAAAAAATGACTATTTGCAGGTGGTCATGAAAGTCAGTACCAACTGTGCTTAGAGATAAAATGGAGATGAGACAGGGATGATAACATTGTAATGCAAATGACACGATTAACAGCAACATCAAATTACCACTACATGAAAGATTTCATACACATTCTTCTCTCTGTTTTCCTTTTATGCTCATAATCTCTCTCTCTGTATCTCACTCTCCCCACTTGCCCTCTCTTTCTAATGCTCTCTGTTTCTATAGATGTGTGTTTGTGTGTGTGTGTGTGTGTGTGTGTGTGTGTGTGTGTGTGTGTGTGTGTGTGTGTGTGTGTGTGTGTGTGTGTGTGTGTGTATATATATATATATATATATACAACAGATAATTATGAGGATATAGACATCCTTCGTTACTCCACCTTAGCAACTACATCAGCCACTACTCTGGACTCCTCCATGAGCTGTTGGATCCGTTATGGTGGATACAAAGGAACTCCTGTGTCTGAGTCAGTGGTGGATTCGGTGGCTGGACTACCACCAGTATCTCTCCATTCTATTGTTATATCAGTGGCTCTGTTTTTGGCTTCAGTACGATAATTTCATTGGCCCAATATCTGACAGCACCATAATTACAGCCATGGCAACCACAGTGGTGACATCATCCAACCACCCACAGCCCAGATACTGTCACAAAGGACTGTGGCTTTGAGTCTCTCTAATACATGTGATCTGTGTTGACGAGAGGTGCCTGTGCAACCAGCTCATTCTCAGCATCTGAGGTGGCAGTTAACATAGGCCCCATTTTTTTTGAAGTAGTCATATCCATGTATCTGATTAAAAAGTAAAGACAAATATCTTTGTCAGAAAATTAAGCAAACATTAACAACAACAGAAATATGAATGCATGCAGACGTCATTCACAGAAATTAATCATATGGCTGTATACAGGACTACACATAGGTAATACACAACTATAAATTTCACCCCCCAAAAAGCATAAATAAAAGCAGTGATAAAACACATTATTGATGACTGAATCTATAAGTTCATAATACATAGTTGCATTGCAAAATATAGAAATGAAAATATGGAAGTTAAACATGTTTACATTTGGGGTAACCTCGGATTGATGTCCAGTACACACATCACAGGCTTAACACATTTGTTAGACTTCAATGTAACCATGCCATTAATACTAGTCTCATGTAACAATTTTGGGTGTCACATTCTCAAGAAAAGAGTTTCTTTAAAAACGAAATACTACCTTAGTTTACTTAAAGAAATAAATACTATACATGCTATAATACTTTCCAATGTTACAGGCTTCTGAAAAACAACTTATTGGGTGCTTTGAGAAATATAAGACATAACAAATGTTTAAAAAAATATATTTTAAATAAGCATTATATACCTTCATAGAATCTATGTAAGTCTCAAAATAATTTACAATTGTAGCAGTATAACAGCAGCATCAAATTTTCAGATTTAAACAGTCTCTCCTACTAAATTATAACAACACAATGAAACCCCCATAGACTGCGGGTTTTCATCTCTGTGAACACTTCAAAATGCAAATCAGGTGTAACTCATTATCATTCATGAATCCATAATCTGCATGAAGTTCTAGGCAAGTAAACATGATGCTTGAGGATCTACACAATATGTCATACATATGTAATTACAAGAATAAAGACTGAAGTATTGCTTACTAAGGGCACGAGTATGAATAATTAGTTTACTACAGGAATAATTAAGTTTTCATACTCCTGTCATTTCAATGTACAGTTACTGGGGTGTCAGGGAGAAAGAGTTAGCAAATCTCAGAGATACATTGACTTAGAAGATAACCTTTATAACACAGTATTACTAATGGGTTATGATCCAACTGTGTCTCTGAGTAAAATGTTGTCTATAATTCAGATAGAAGTAAATAAGAGTTTAATACATAAGCATATCAAAATAAATCCAAACAATATCACTTTCATGTTAGAAAAGCACACAGCTGAGAATTATGCTCTGGAAAGTAAAGAGAAAGAAAACAACTCTAGTAGCAGTAAACATTTATTGCTATTCCCCGACAAGAATTGTTAAATTTAATTGTTGCAGACACATCCCTTTCATTTTATGCATCTAGTGTGAAATTTTGAAAGACAACTGTGATTGAAGTACTTGTAATGATGAACCTTTAATGTAAGTGATACAATGTCACATTTTAGTATTTTAATATATTTTCTCTTTAATATAAATATGCCTGTGTTTGTGGCAGATACTGAAAATAATACTGACTGCCTCATGTTACTGTCATGATTTCAAGGTTCATATCTAGATAAAGGTGCTGCTTATGTGGATAATGATGTTTAATGTATGTATCTTCATGTTATAAAACAAAGTTGAAATCATCAAGGACTGTTTAAAATAATGCTTTTTGGTTTCAACCTTTGTACTTCAGTTGGAACTGAACACTTCTGACTAGCAGTGAATGATGATTCACTTCTCAAACAAAAACTCAAATTTAATTTGGGAGAAATGTTATCAACAGTACAAATGAGCTTGGAACAGATTTTTACTTCTGTCTGGACTCTGGATGGTATGAAATAAAGAAAGCCTGTCAACTACCTATCTATCTGGGACAATCTGTAAGCCATTGATTTCACGAGCATCCGAGATAATAGATGGGTTTGTATCTAGACTACTGATGCTAGTAGGTCAAGATTAAGTATTGATATTCATTTTTGTATATGAATTGAGCAGCCTAATTCTGTGTTAATCATGCCTAAATATATTTACCTATAGTACCTGTGAAATGTTATAAATGTTTTGTTGTTAGCTTACATCTATTCCTTATTATTAATAACACCATTTGACAGACATGATGAAAAGTATGACATTGTAAAATATAATAACAAAATATCAGTGACATGAGCATTGAGGAAATATATTATAATATATGCCGGGAGTACTTATCCATTTCTCCCAAGCCGCGATCCCACTTGTGAGAATACATTCCCTTCAAAAGGCCTTATCATTACTAGCATATGCTGTGTTAAAATGAGGTAATGCCAGCTGTCTGCCGGTGTGTCTCCCTTTCTCAGTAATTGCCATTACTCAAAGGCCGAATAATATTACCTTCAGAAATGTAAGTTATGACATGGAAAGTACATCTTAAAAGAATGAATATGTCGGTTAAATGTCATAAGTGTTCAATTCAGTGATATAAAATAAGCTATAATTGGTTTTGTTTTTAGTTATATGTTTTAATTCTGTATTTCTATGTGATGCGCAGTGTATAGCCAATGGTTTATGTCTGGAAGGCAAAACTGAACATTTTAATTTAGGCTTATTCAGTAGCACAAAGGGGCCTACTGCCATCTTGCATCGTCAGCACTCTAAACAGTACCTGAGTAAGAAAGGCCATACTGAGTTTGAAGAATGCATGTAGGTAATGCAGGTTTCAATCCATTTACAGATAATTTACTGAGGGATCAGAAGGAGTATTGTCACACAATTTTCTTAACTACAATGCAATGCAAACAAATATTAAATGAAATATGAATCTGGCAACATATGGCTATCATTAATGATTGCTACCTAATTCAGATATTACATGTGTTTAGAATTATTGAAAGCATAGCTACTAGGTATAAAGTGCCCAATGTGATTGAGTGAAATGACATATCACCTATAATAATTATGTGTGCTAGGACAGTGTGCCATATAAAAGTATGTATGGAAAATACCCCACATGCCCTCAGGTCATGCAATTCCATACATGAAATGTATTTACAACACACAAATACTGCCTTTTTTATATAGAACTCCTGTAAAATAACTAGTTAAAGTCACACACATACAGGCATATCTTGGGTCTGTCTCAGTGTATTTGAAATTTTATATCTCAACTTGCAGCTTAAAAGAAACCAGAAGTCCCCCCTGTGGCTGACAGTTAATAAGCATCATTTTCACTTCGCCTGCCTTTTTCCCTCAGATTTCTTCCTGGTGATAATAATTAAATCTTGTATTGTGTATGTCACAACATCTAGTATATCCAATTCATATAATTAAACCTGTAAATAATAGTGATATAACAAAAGATCATAAAGCGACATTATTTAACAGTGGTATATTTGCTAGAATTAGGTCCACAGCATCTGTATAGTCAAGTGTCACTGCCATATTTCACACCTTTATACATTTTTTGAAGAGATCATTCCTAATGTTGCTACTTGAGCCATCGTTGGCCAACTATTGCAAATGCAAGTTGACAAGGAGCTATACATCTTTGAAAATGGACTTGTATAAGTGTAATCCAAATTGAGTGCCAATTCAAGCACACCCAGCTCTATGTGTGTAGTTCAGAGGACATGAGCAGGTGAAGGTAAGGAAATTGTATTCCCTGTTTGCCTAGACCAGTGGTGATGTGAAGAGATGCCTAGGATCTTTGTGGCACTCCTCAAGGATGCATTCATTGACATCTCTGGGGGGACTGGCAGGTTCTCAGTACAGGACAGGGCTTGGAATGGCTCAGCCAAGGGCTGTCTACAGTGCCCATTCCACCCACTGGAGACAATGCTGGCTTAAGTACAGTGACACAGGAGTGGTGGAGGCATGGACCTTCCTGACCATTGTGAGGATAATTTATGATGGCAAGCACCTATCAGTTGCATAAGTATAGTGAATCATCACCAGTCAATGATATGGCATGAAATTGCCAACCAGTACATTTATACATTATGTTTTCATTCTTGCCTTTTTATGCTCTGTTTTATGCTGGAACTATTTCACTAAACAAGGATGCATATCAAGAGAGATTGGCTCACCTCAGAGAGCCATATATTAAGTAGACATGGGGTACGTTAACAACAATTTTGCCATTAATACTAGTCATGTAACAATTTTACAGGTGTCACATTCTCAGAAAAGAGTTTCTTTAAAAGCAGGAAATACTACCTTAGTTTACTTAAAAGAAATAAATGCTATACATGCTATAATAGCACCAATGTGCAAACTGCAAACAGCAGCGGTGCTTTGAGAAATATAAGACATAACAAATGTTTAAAAAAATATATTTTAAATAAGCATTATATACCTTCATAGAATCTATATGAAATTACCAAAATAATTGCAATTGTAGCAGTATAACAGCAGCATCAAATTTCCAGATTTAAACAGTCTCTCCTACTACAAGTGCCTTAACAACACAATGAGCTTATAGACTGCAGTTTCATCTCTGTGAACACTTTTAAAATGCAAATCAGGTGTAACTCATTATCATTCATGAATCACACAATCTGCATGAAGTTCTAGGCAAGTAAACATGATGTGAGGATCTACACAATGTCATACATATGGCATAGCAGTACAAGAATGAGAGCTGAGAAGTATTGCTTGCTAAGGGCTTGCAGGTATGAATGATTAGTTTTACTACAGGAATAATTAAGTTTTTCATACTCCTGTCATTTCAATGTACAGTTACTGGGGTGTGTCAGGGAGGAAAGAGTTAGCAAAATCTCAGAGATTACATTGACTTAGAAGATAACCTTTATAACACTTTTATTACTAATGGGTTATGATCCAACTGTGTCTCTGAGTAAAATGTTGTCTATAATTCAGATGAAGTAAATGAGAGTTTAATACATAAACACATATCAAAATAAATCCAAACAATATCACTTTCATGTTAGAAAAGCACACAGCTGAGAATTATGCTCACAAATGAAAGAGAAGAAAACAACTCTAGTATGGTAAACATTTGTTACTGTTGCGACAAGAATTGTTAGTTTAATTGTTGCAGACATCCCTTTCATTTATGCATCTAGTGTGAAATTTTAAAGGACAACTGTGATTGAAATGCTTGTATTGAACCTTTAATGTAAAGTGATACAATGTCACATTTTGAGTATTTGCAATATATTTTCTCTTCTTCATAAATATGCCTGTGTTTGTGGCAGATACTGAAAATAATACTGACTGCCTCATGTTACTGTCATGATTTCAAGGTTCATATCTAGATAAGGTGCTGCTTATGTGAAAGTAATGATGTTTAATGTATGTATCTTCATGTTATAAAACAAAGTTGAGAAATCATCAAAAAGAGACTGTTTAAAATAATGCTTTTTTTTGGTTTCAACCTTTGTACTTCAGTTGGAACTGAACACTTCTGACTAGCAGTGAATGATGATTCACTTCTCAAGACAAAAACTCAAATTTTAATTTGGAATGTTATCAGCAGTACAAATGAGCTTGGAACAGATGCACTTCTGTCTGGACTCTGGATAGTATGAAATAAAGAAAGCCTGTCAACTACCTATCTATCTGGGACAATCTGTAAATACATTGATTTGCGAGCATCAGAGATAATAGTGGGTTTGTATCTAGACTACTGATACTTTTACTAATGGAGTCAGATTAAGTATTGATATTCATTTTTGTATATGAATTGAGCAGCCTAATTCTGTGTTAATCATGCTAAATATGTTACCTATAGTACCTGTGAAATGTTATAAATGTTTTGTTGTTGAAAACACATCTATTCATATTATTAATAACACCATTTGACAGACATGATGAAAAGTATGACATTGTAAAGTATAATAACAAAATATCAGTGACATGAGCATTGAGGAAATATGTATAATATATGCAGGAGTACTTATCCATTTCTCCCAAGTAGCGATCATGACAGGAATACATTCCCTTTAAAAGTATATCATTACTACTTGTATATGCTGTGTTAAAATGAGGTAATGCCATCTGCAGTGTGTCTCCTTTCTCAGTAATTGCCATTACTCAAAGGCCAGATAATGTGCAACTGAAATGTAAGTTATGACATGGAAAGTACATCTTAAAAGAATGAATATGTCAGGTTAATGTCATAAGTGTTCAATTCAGTGATATAAATAAGCTATAATTGGTTTGTTTTTAGTTATATATTTTTTTAATTCTGTATTTCTGTGATACTTGCCAGTGCATAATGACGGTTTATGTCTGAAGGCAAAAACTGAACATTTTAATTTGGGCTGCCTTCAGTAGCACAAAGGAGCCTGCTGCCATCTTGCTGTCATCAGCACTCTAAACAGTACTGAGTAAAGAAAATGTACCTTTGAGTTTGAAGAATGCATGTAGGTAATGCAGGTTTCAATCCATTTTACAGATAATTTTACTGAGGGATCAGAAGGAGTATTGTCACACAATTTTTCTTAACTAATGCAAAATTACAAACAAATGATAAATAGAAATATGAATCTGGCAACATAGCTATCATTAATGATTGCTACCTAATTCAGATATTACATGTTTAAATTGTTAAGCATAGCTATAGGTATAAAGTGCCCAATGTGAAATTAAAATTGAAATGACATATCACCTATAATAATTATGTGTATAGGACAGTGTGCCATATAAAGTATGTATGGAAAATACCCCACATGTATTACTCAGGTCATGCAATTCCATACATATGAAATGTATTTACAACCACAAATACTGCCTTTTATATAGAACTCCTGTAAAATAACTAGTTAAAGTCACACACATGCAGGCATATCTTAGGGTCATCTCCAGTCATGTTGAAATTTTATATCTCAACTTGCAGCTTAAAAAATAAGGTCCCCTGTGGCACTGACAGTTAATAAGCATCATTTTCCACTTTAGCCTGCCTTTTTTTCCCCTCCAGATTTCAACTTCCTGGTGATAATAGTCAATCTTTGTATTGTGTATGTCACAACATCCCATTATGTCCCAATTCATATAATTAAACCTGTAAATAATAGTGATATAACAAAGATCATAAAGCAGTTCATTATTTAACAGTGGTATATTTGTAAATTGGGTCAGCATCACACATGGTCAAGTATCACTGCCATATTTCACACCTTTATCATTTTTTGAAGGAATCATTCCTAATGTTACTGCCAGGCCATCGTTGTGCTTTCTATTGCACAAATGCAGTTGACAGGGCTATACATCTTTGAAAATGGACTTGTATAAGTGTAATCCAAATTGAGTGCCAATTCAAGCACATAGCTCTATGTGTAGTTCAGAGGACATGACAGGTGAAGGTAAGAATTGTATTCTATTTATAGACCAGTGGTGATGTGAAGAGGAGTCTAGGATCTTTGTGGCACTCCTCAAGATCTGCATTCATTGACATCTCTAGGGGGACTATGCTGGTTCTCAGTACAAGGATGAGGCTTGGAATAGCTCAGCCAAGGCTGTCTACAGTGCCACATGCATTCCACCCACTGGGGAACAATGCTACAACCATTACAGTGACACCAAGTGGTGGAAACAGGACCTTCTGAGCCATTGTGAGGATGAATTTATGATGGCAAGCACCTATCAGTTGTATAAGTATAGTGAATCATCACCAGTCAATGATATGGCATGAAATTGCCAGCCAGTACATTTATACATTATGTTTTCATTCTTGCCTTTTTATGCTCTGTTTTATGCACTGGAACTATTTCACTAAACAAGGATGCATATCAAGAGAGATTGGCTCACCTCAGAGAGCCATATATTAAGTAGACATCAAACATGAGTACAAGCCAGGTTATACATTTTAGGGCATCAGTCCATATGAGCTCATGGAAGGTATATCTAGCCTTTATCTCAAGAATGCATGCCTACTTTGATAGCTTTTGATGATTGCATCAGGTGGTACATCAGCTTTGCTGTGTGGGAGTTCAATTCTGAGAAGCAAAAAATTAACTTTTATAACAGGATAGTATACCTAAATTATTTACAGCAATATTAAATTATATTAAAATTTCAGTTTTTGTAACTCGATGTATTAACTTAGAATGTCTGTATCAAATATGCCATTGTCAAATACCTGTTTCCATTTTTATTTGCAAACAGCACTGAGACTGATTTATTTTATGATCATTACTGTCCTCACATCATATAAGGATGTGGCAAAGGTGAACATAGTTATATATCATAGCTGTTTATATACTGAAATAAAAGTTTGACATGACATTCATCTTATTATTTCTGTTTTATCTCCACCAATCTTATCTCTCTTTTTCTTTTTTGGGTGCATTGTTGCTGCAACACAAACAGGCATCAGCACAGGAAGCTCGATGGACCATTGGGGTTTGGCCCACCATAGCTCCACAGCTGGCTGCAGCAGTACTATCACAAGCAGCACAGACACCATGCACGTCTGGGTCACAGCCTGCCAACATTGCCTCCACAACTCCTGTTTTACCTGATCAAACTGTGTCAGGTAGCTCTGCCTTGGCTTCGGGTGCAGTGGTACCCATAAGAAGTAGTACTAGAGGTAGTGATTTTGTCACATTTCAGGAGCCGACAAAGTTGATGTGTGACCTCATGGAAAGGGCCTCAGTGCTTGAATTGGCTGAGTTGAAAAGGCCATGCATCAGATTGTAAAATTGATAGCACATCCAGCAGTGACCCAGGAAATTAAGACAGGAGACAAAAGTTACATTTCTGAGGGTGAAGACTAGATTATCACTGTTGTCAAGATGGATATTGATGCACCTCCAATGTCCTCCATCAGTCCCCAATTATGGCATCCCTAATCATTTGTGGCCATCAACATCCTTGACTATCTTGTATGCCCATTAAGTCTGCACATTTTACTTAATCTACCCTACCTGACCCTCTCATTCCTTAGTACTTTTCCCAACAGTCCTTACTTTACAAAAAAAAGGAAAAAAGAGCAACTGTCCCACAAAAGGGAAAAAAATAAGCCACATACATAGCTCTCCACTATGTTTATGTGTCTTCTTGACACACTTCATTTGGTCCAATTGGCTATACAACATTATTCTGCTTTTGTCACCCTTCCATAATATGGTGACTCCCCAAATGCATCAAATTCTGTTTACAAGTGTGTGTTTATGTTGTGAAGAAGTGGATAGTTATGGTGCTGCCCTACCACCATTCTACACATTCCTCTATTCTTTTTCCTGTCTCCTTCCCTCTGCTTACCCAACCATTTTAACCAATGCCCTATCAACCACTTTTTCACACATCTAATCTTGTCAAAAAATAGAATCACATCCTACAAAATGGCCAATAAAAAGGTATTTGAATTGTGTATTCAGCATTTGTGAGGAGCTTGGCATTGCACACCAATGCTGAGTGAAGGTGACTGGAATTTCATGCCCTATGACAAAAACTGGTGAATTTTTGCCATCAGTCACACTAGTCTGATTATCTGTATTGACATCCAATCAGGCTTCCCATCCTTTTATCACACTTTTGTCTAAAACATCTTGTCTGTAACTCATTGATGAGGTCATCCTTTCAAAATGGCACTCTCTTACTATAGAAGACAGACTTCTCCTGTAGTGCTTGCAGTTAACATTGTGTTCTCTACATTGCGTAATGAGATAGGTAGGTGGTTTGAATCTAACGGTATTGAATTTGTTTATGCGTAGCTCTAATATCAGGTAAGTACAGCTTCAACAGCTGATATGCTGTATCCACTTCCACTTGGGAAAAAGTTTAAAACAGGAGAGGGCTCCCCCACCACTTTATCCCACTTTTACCACAAATAATCTTACACGCAGCTTAGTGGTAAGGCCATCCTTTCAAAATTGTACTGTCTTAGTCAGGAAGTCAGACTTTTCCTATCATTCTTGTGGTTGATAATGTGCTCTCTAGATTGTGATGCACGTTAAGTGGTTCAAATTCAGCACTGCATAAATATTATGAGTACATGTGTATATGTGCCAGTCCAGTCATGTCAAAGTGGCTACATCAGAAGAACAGTTATGTAGAATTCCATTTAAAAGGAATATTAACACTGGAAGAGTGCTCCTTCCATCAAGATGTTGCATTTTTAGCTAAAATACATTCCATGCAACATGATCTTAGCACTGCAAACAAATATTACCTGTGGCAGCTGCTGTTAATACTTTGTTTTCTAGATTGTGTAACTGGATAGGTAGGTGGCTCAAATTCAGCAGTGCTTACATTGCATGACTTTTGTGTGTGTGTCTGTACTATCATGTAGAATTGGCTCTATCGGGAGATCCATTGTGTACACTTCTACTTAGAAAACATGTTTACACTGAGAGGGGTCTCCCCATCAATTTCTAGCATCCTTTGTCAAAACCCATTCTTGACAACAAATTAATGAGGTAATGGTTTTAAAGGTGCACTGATTCATAGTTGTCATCAAAGTTCTAGGTTGCCTTAAGTGGATAAATTGTTGGTTTGGCTTCATCAGTGATTGAGTGACTACTGTGTGTGTGTCTTTCTGCTGCTTTGTTGAAATGACTTTAAATACATATACAATGTGTAGCTGCACAGTGTTAGTGATCCCTCTCTGACTACTTTCATTCCCTTTTAGCAGATACATCAGCCCAAGAAAACCATGGTGATATCTTCCATTCAAATGTGGACTGTTACTGTCACAGTTGTAAACGAACATCTCCCATGGTGCTTGTAATTCATGCAATGTTCTCTAATTTGTGATCTGAGTTAGACAGTTAGTTCAATACTGGAACTTTCTACTTTGCATCAGTGTGTGTGTGTGAATGTATATATTGGGAACAATGATGCCACTCACATATCTGATGTGTACATGTGCAACTGGTGATTTATCTTTAATTACCTTCTCTTCATTTTAACATAGACAACACTTCTCTTAAACACTGATGATGCCTTTTGTCAAAATGTGCCTTTTCAGAACCTAGAATTAAGCCTTCTTCTGTCAGGTGAGGAACTTATGCAATGTTCTATAGCTTGTTTCCTTAGTAAGCAATGTTCATAGGTTCATAGGTTCATACTAGGCTATCTGCCCGAGGGCATTTACAAGCCTAGCCCATAGTTTTGTGGCTTACGCCACCCCTTTAGTATGGGGAACTATACCCATTATTTTGCTGTGCCTCTGTCGAGCAGTGACACTGAGGTAATCCCTGGGGTATATCTGCGATCTCCCATCCATTGGTCAAGATTTCTCTTGAACAAGGCCAGCAAGGTGCTCTGCCTCACATATACCGGGATTTTATTCCACAGCATAGGGAGTCTTTGGGTGATGAATCTATCCCTCCAGCACATCCTATTAATAGCCATGTCGAGGTTTAAGTCTCCCGCCCTTGTGGCTCTGACGGATCTAGATTTTTTGAGGTGCAGCATATTCATCAAATTTGGGTTTGACATGGCCTTGTATGTTAGGCAAAGGTCACCTCTGAGCAAGCGGTAAGCGACTGAATAGAGCTGGAGTTCTTTCAGTCGGGCAGCATAGGACAGATGTTTGAGACCCTTTATCCTTTTGGTGAGGAACTTTTGTGGCCACTCCAGCTGCTGCAAGTGTCGGGTCAGATACATTCTGAGTGGGGCATTGTACTCAATCATTGGTCTGATGAGTGATGAGTATAGGGAGACTATGACCTCCCTTGATCTAGATGAGAATCCCTTCATGATAATGTGTTTGAATGTATTATCTATTCATTGTATGTGATTCTGCTTCCATCATCACAGTAATGAATGCATTATGTAACAGGTGTGTTTGGGTATACCTATCATCCTACAATATTTTTTTTGACAAGAAGACATGTCACACCACACTTTTAACCAAATTACTGCTGCACATATGACTTGGAGCAATGATTTGATGTAATGCCTTGAAATACACATTATCTCACAATTGTGTATGACTTCTCCTGTGATGCATTCAGTCTATACAATGTCATGTAGCTTATGTTATCACATAGATAGGTGGCTGAAACCTGCAGTCACTGAATATTATCAGTGTGTGTCAGTGTACTGCTACACATGAATTACATCTACCAAAGTTATAATGTGTGTAATTGCAGTATGAACAGACTCTGCCATCACGTTTACATCTAACAATTGCTTGCTACTCAATTATATGATGTCATGACTTCACACGTTCTGCCTTACAATTATGACAAGACTTTGTCTGTGGTGTATGTGGTTAATTCACATCTTGATAGCTTGTGCACTTACACAGGTGGGTGCTCAAATCCAACAAAGGGTGTCTTTATGGGAATGCACTGAATTGACACATACAATATTGCATCATGTTATTTCTATCCATTTTTATGTCAAGGATCTTTCAACACACTGGGGATTTCCTGGCAGGCAAATAGGTGTTCTGTGAGTCTTGTGATGAGCATGCTCCTGTGGCACATGCAGTTAATATTGACTTGTATCACATATCTATGCAGATAGACTGTGGGCTGATTGTGGGGATGTATGTGTTATGTGTGCAAAACAATGTGGACTGAAAAGAGGAGCTTGATCAAACAACAGTGATATTGGACTGTTCACAGTTCTGACTACAGCAAAATAGCTACATCCTTTTCATCGCTCAAAACAAAATTGTATTAGATAAATTAAAATTAAAATCCCTTTTTTTATTCACACCTTGAATTGTGTTATTTGTGACAATCTCCATTACAATCTCCTCAGGCAGACAGTAGCTTAATTGGCAGGGGTATGATTTTTGGGAGATCTGTCTGTCAGACAACTGTGACAGACATGAGTGGTTTTGGCAAAGAATGTTGATATGGCACAGTTAATGGGGCAGAATTCTAGGTCCCACATTCCATGTTAGGGGAGCAAAACACATAGCAGTAGGATACTGATCTAATCCCTTCAAGTGTGTTATTCAGGAAATATCAAAATGCCTCATTTTCTGTCATCAATGGTTGATACATGTCACTCCAAGATCTTCCGTTGGCATGTGTTTGAGTCTGGCAAAATGTAAATGCCGAGTATGTCAGTGACCGTACGCAGGCATTATTTATTTCCCCAATAACATTGTATTTATTTATTTTATTTTACATTTGTTAACTGGGAAATTCTGACTGGACAAGGTCCATTTTCAGCAGAGGCCCGGGGAGAAAAGCTCTGTTATTTAATTATACAAAAACATTACAGCAAATATAATACACAGATAAGATGTAGTAAACAGATTACAACATATATGATGAACATAATAATGTAACAAGAAATTACTAAAACACTCCAAATATATGAAGATGTGAAAAATGAGTAGAATGGCAATATCAGTTATACAGTGGTAAGAGAAGAAATATATCAAGTAATTCAACAAGTAAAGGTTTAACTTTTCAAATGCACAAAGCATTCAGGTGATCAGAGAGCAACTTGGGGAGTTAATAGCAGTGTGGGTATGCTTATGTGATACAAGGGCATAACCAGGTACTAAGAAGATATGATTTGTGGGAGTTTTTGAATATAGAGGTGAAAGGGGCAGGGGGTATGGAATGGGGAAGAGAATTCCATGTTCTGGCAATGGTGTGGGAGTAGAGTGTTTTACCTGTGTTATTATTAGCCTTGGTGATGGAGAGGAGAGATTTTTCACTAGATCTAAGGTACCGGTTTGCAGTGTAGAGAGTAAGTAGATGGGATATGGAGGGGGGGGGGGGTTCAGAGTATTTGAGAATATTGTAGGCTCTAACCAGCTGGTGATAGTTAAGTAGCTGTGGTATCTCAAGTGTTTGTAGCAAACTTGGCTATTTTATTGTAGCACGATTCTAGTTTGTCTAGGTCATACTTTCTGATTTGGGTGAAGATTGTTGCTGCATATAAGAGAGTTGAGAGGAGGTGGCTTTGTGCAACAGTGATTCTAGCTTTTTGTGAGAGAAAGGACTTGTGCCTGTATAGGGAGCCTAGATTTTTGTGTACTACTTTTATCGTATGTGAGATGTGGACATCAAAGTAAAGATTATTGTCAATTTCAATGCCCAGAAGTTTGGCGTGGTTTGAAGGGGAGATGGTGGTGCCGTCCTTAGATGTTATGGAAAAAGAAGGGGTGGTTTGATCTCTTAGGGGGAAATAGTAGCAATTTTGTCTTCTTGGGATTTAGAATTAGTTGGATACCTGAGATCCATTTTTCTACAGAGTTGAATATATCCTGAGTGAGTGTTTGTAGGGTGGTGGGAGATGACATGGAGCAAATCAGGTTTGAATCATCTGCATATTGAATGAGTGTGGCATGCTGTGTTGAGATTTTGAGATTATTTGTGAATATAAAAAAATAGTAGTGGGCCTAGTATAGAGCCCTGTGGGACTTCTATGCTGGTTGAAAGTTGTGAAGACAGAGATCCTTTCCACTGGACAGATTGTTGCCTATCAGATAGGTAGCTTCTGAAACAGGCTATAGTCGAGGAGGTGAAGGCAAGTGATGTTAGTGAGTCTAGTAGGATGGAGTGGGGGACCATGTCAAATGTTTTTGAGAGGTCCAGGAAAATGGCTGATACATATTTGTTTTCATTTCTGTGAAGGTTGTTATGATTAGAGAAGGACAGAAGGGCAGTGGTAGTGCTGTGATGTGGACGGAAACTGTGTTGTGTGGTAGATAGGAGATTGTGTGTGTTATAAAATGGCACCCCCTGCAAGTGGATGCATTTCTCAAGAATTTTAGATAGGGGGCATAGAATGGCAATAGGTCGGTAGTTGGAGAAGTTGTAGGAGTTACCTCCTTTATGGAGAGGAATGACATGAGATACATTCTAGAGGTTGGGTATGTAGCAGTCTTGTATGGAGTGGTTGATTAGGATGGAGACAGGATATGATAGGGAGTCACTTCCCATTTTTAGGTATCCAGCAGGTATGTTATCAGCTGCCAGTGTGGTTGGTTTGAGTTTTAGGAGAAGTTTTTTTATAGTTGAGGTGGGGACAGGTGATAGGCTGAAAGAGGGGGTGCTGTGGGATAGGTTGGGTTGCAATTGAGGTAGGCTATTTTTGGTTATTTGACAGGACAGTGCTAAGATGGACTTAATAAAATGGTTATTAAATTGAGAAGCTATGTCTAGGGTATTGTCTATAGAGTTAGGTGCTGGAGTAGTGGTTTTGCCTGGCTTTAGTAGGGAGTTAATGGCATGCCAGAATTGTTGTGGATTCTCTGAATATTTGTTTTGGGCACTAAGAAAATAGTTTTGTTTGTTTAATTTGGCTTCTGCCTTGGCCTTGTTCCTAAGCTGTTGATAGTATTGCTTGGAGCTAGGAGGATTGTCGCTCTTCCAGATTTTCCAGGCTTTATCTCTGGATTTTAGCAAGGCTCTAGTGTCCCTACTTAGCCAGGGTGCGTAGTTGGCCTTAACACTGATCTTTCTGCTGGAGCCAAGACTGTTAAGAATGCTAGAGAAGGTAGTATTGAAGTAGTCTACTGCCTAGTCTAACCCTTGGGTATGCAGTGGTCCCCAGTTGCAGTGGCATAGGACAGTATTTAGGTATTGTGGGATAAGGTTACTGTCATCTTGTACTAGTTTATAGACAACTGGTTTGGGGTGATTGGCATGTTTTTGGAGTAGGAAGGTGGGGAGATGATCACTTAGATCATCTGGAAGACAGCTTACTGTATAGTTTTGCTTGGGATAGTTGGTCAGTGTCCAGTCCTGTATAGATTCTTCATACTGTATAATTTTGCTTGGGATAGTTGGTCAGTGTCCTGTCCAGTATAGATTCTTTTTTTGTTTTCTTGTCTATTCTAGTTGGTTCTTCAATTAGTTGAGAGAACCCAAATAAGTTGATATGTGTAGAGGGGTTGCTGGAGTTACAGGCTGTTCAGTCGGTGTTAAGGTCAACTAATAGGATTGTTTCCTGTGGTAGGTTGTCCTTTGTGCAGTGTAGGATGTCTTCCATTATGAGTGAGTTATTGCCAGGAGGTATGTAACAGCATAGTATATTGATTTTCTTGGTGTTTCTTATGGAGAGGACAGAAAATAGGACATCAGCATTTTGAAATGTGGGTAGTGTGGTATGCAGGAGCTGGAGGTTAAGGGAGTTTTTAAGGAGATGGCTACTCCTCCTCCTTTCCTGCTTGTTCTATCAGATCTAAGTGTATTATATCCTGGGGGAAGAAAGTCTTCATCTTGGATACTGGGTTTAAGCCAGGTCTCTCTAATGGTGAGTATATCAGGGTTGTAGTGAGCTATGACTGCATGTAGGTCTGTTAGTTTGTTGGTAATACTTCTTATGTTGAGATTTAGGATCATCAGGTCAGATGTTTGGCTGTGAGGAAACCTGGATTTGGGTGCATGTCACCAGAGGTTAGCAGATTTTGTAGGAGTGTCAGTATGTGCTTTTCAATATTAATTGTTTGTGAGCTTGGTCTATGTGTGTTTTTCCTAGTGTAATGAGTTGGTGTTATGATTGTGTGTGAGTAAGATGTGGTTGTGAGATTTATAATTGCAGGGCAGATGTAGAAGTGTGAGTGGGTTTGAGAGGGTGAGCTAGTGTGGGTAGTATGATAAGAGTAATTGTGCAGTGGTTAGTTTGTTTGTAAGGAAGTGAGGAAGGTTAGTGATAGTAGAGCTAGTGATAGGGATGTGAGTGTGGGTAACATGATAGTCTTTAGAGTGACTATTTCAATTAGGATTCCTGGCTGGTTGTGTGTAAGGATGGAGGTGTGTTGGCTTGGTTTGTGTTTGGAGTGGGATCAGTGTAGGAGGTAATTGGAATGGAGGCTGGGAGGGAGGTGGGAAGAGTGGGTTGGGCAAGAGGTCAGGTAGTTAGGGGTGGACTAGTGGTCAGGTGATTAGGGGTTAGAATAAATGTAGAGGTAGTGGGGGGGGGGGGAATTGGGGGTAGGGTAGGGGAGTGGAGTGAGCCGAGCGGAGTGAGGCAAACAGAGTGGGGCCATCTAGACTGCGAGGTTTTAAGAAAAAAAACAATAATGCAAAGCTCTGTTTCAGTGGGAGAAAACAGTAAGTGAAATAATACTAACAGTAAGTGAAATAATACTAATTCACCACTTTAATAGCATGCTCTCCACCTTATAATAATAAATAATAATGATTTGTATTGTATGACTTCATACAAACTTTTGCATATTCATGTGATTATTTGTCACATTCTAGGGCTTTATTGGATTAAAGGGCATATACACCATTTCTTAATGTGTGTCATGCTGCAAAAGCATCTCAAAGTGGGAGTGGGCCTGTGTTATGACACTTTCTTGTGTTTTTGAGTTGGATAGTTGATTTTATTGTAATCTTTACTGTATTTCTTTGTGAGCATGCTCAGTATAATGATGTAGTAGTTGCACACAATTTAGACAAAGCATAGAAAGTAGTCAATATTCTGAGATAGCTCATGTCATATGTTCTTTTTTGACAAAATGTTACAGGATTAGCCTGTGGAGAATTGGCTTTGCCAGTGTTCATACAACAGAGTTATTGATGTATCATTAGATGATGTCAGCATTTGTCACAGGCCAGTGTATATTTGGTGTATGTGCAATGTAAATCTGAAACAAACCACTTAGTAATACATGCTAATGCTTCACCTGGGTGTGATGTCATAAAGGTCTTACTAATGTTTTTTTTTAATAAGGCTAATTCCAGGGCTAAATATTAATCACAATATGCTGCATTCGCAGCTGCACTTTGTTACACTTATTTAAGTCAGCATGTAGTGTGTGGCACTTGCACCACAAAGGACACTCATCATATCATTGATTACAATAAGACAAATGTATCATACAGAGATAATTCTAGCCTGACATTTGCTACATTTGCCCATTAGCTGAAGTGTCAATGGAAAAATGCTCTCACAGACTTTTATTTTACCCAAGGATTGCCTGGGTTACCAAGCCATTTGTGATATACACATTGATACATCATGCGCATACTGATATCCATCATCCATGACATTCAGAAACACAAGCCATTTGTCAGGGGATGAACTACACTTGATTTGTACTCTGATTGATGAGCATGTTCATATATGCCAAGTTACCGTGCCTCATTTTGCAAATAGAAATGTCACATCTGCTATGGTTAGAAAAATTGTACTGTGTATATCAGATAATTATTCTGTTTATATCTTGGTCAATGTGACATATCTATGCAAGTGTCATGTCCTTCTTCATTGTGCTACATACATACTTACATACATAGACAGCATGCATGAACATTTACTACAATTTAGAACATGCATTTTACTAACAAAAATTATTTTTTCATCATTTATTACTATTATTGGAATGATTGGACAGGTGTCTGTGATTCATCTCCATATTTCTACATTGTCACTAGTGTGTAGTCTGACACTACCTTCATCAGTATACTGTGACACAACCTGGTTTGGCAGAGTAAACTAAATGCTATCCGTTCCCCTGGCATTAACAATGAGGTCTCAATTAATAGTATTGTAAAGTTAAGGGCAGGGAGTTTTGATTTTGTAAGTTGTCCCTGACTGGAAGTCCTTGATAAGCCATATAATTAACTAATATTTGTATTTATTATATATTATATGAAATTATTTAAAACAACATTCTGTGCACCTGTATTTTTAAATAATTTTAAGTATTATTGGATATGTTTTTTGATTACTTGATTGTAAAATAAAATTGATTTGGTACATATAAAAGTGGTTGTGAACTTGAATATAAATCCTTATGTTGTGTGATAGATAGCTAACTAGTTATCTGACAGAACCCATGTGATTAGCATTATAGACAGCACTTACACCTCTGAAAACAAAAGTGTTACCAGTAGTATACCACTTGGCTCATTGTTGGGCCTGTCCCACTTGACATCTATTTCCCAGTCATTGAGGCTCGCTATCCTGGCCTCTTGTTATCTAAATTTGCAGATGACTATAAATTGGATGTTATTATTCAATCTTCTACTGACACACAAGTGTACTAACTTGGGTTAGACATGTTAACAACTGATATAAAGACAATGGACTAAAAGTACATGGGAAATGCAGCATAGTTCATTTTGTTAAAACATTTTCATGAACCATATAGGTGAGAAACTCCTTCAATCAGACACTGTTATAAAGAATCTAGGTACTCTTGTTGATAATTCCTTATTGTTTGACTATCATATCCCCACTGTACTTTGGAAAGTCTTCTAGATAATAAATCTAATTTCCAAAGGCTATTGAATATAATGCATCATTTGACATATATTTCTCTAAACATATCACACAGCTTGAGATTTCTAAACAAAAAAGAACAGTGGGAACAAAAATCTTATTTATCAGAACAGAGTGGAAGCCTTCTCTCATTAATTTATAGACACATCTAACCCCCTTTGACCTCATATTTCTTCACAGATCAAATGGTGCCTCATTTAGTCATTTAAGAAAACTAAACCTTCATCAAAACATAAAGTAGACACATTGGTATGATACATTCATATCCCAATGTATCCCTCACCTCTGGAACAAACTTCCACTAAATGTCAAACAGTGGAGCACCTTCACTAACTTTAAGGTAAACCTATATAACTGGATGGACAGCCTCAAGTTCTCCCCCTGTATTTCTTGTCTTGCCCTCCTTGACACTGAAGGAATTTTGTGTGTGTGTGTGTGTGTGTGTGTGTGTGTGTGTGTGTGTGTGTGTGTGTGTGTGTGTGTGTGTGTGTGCATGTGTGTAACCTTGCAATAGTCTGCAGACTGCCTGGCAGTGACCTACGAACCTATGAGCAGCTCATTACCATGTGTCTTCTTGAACACTGTGCTGTCGGGGATCTACTGCTAAAACTCGAAAGGCCATATCATTGAATTTCATTTTCACAAGACAAAAATCATGTAAAGAAAATACCAGAATGGTGAATTTTTCCGAGGGGAAGTAAACACTTGCCAAACTTTAACAAAACACACACTGGAGTAAATAAAACTCATCTAGGTGGGAGGTTATGCCCCCCCCCCCACACCTCAACTATATATACCAACTCTGGGATCACACTACAGTGTAGAAAAGGGCATGTTAGGCAAGTGTTTACTTTCCCTGGGAAAAATATTCGCTGTTTGTGTATTTTGTATTCAGGATTTCTGTCTTACAAAAATTAAATTTGATAATATGGCTGTTCGAGTATTAGAAGGGGATCCACTGTCAGACCTGACCTCACAAGTGTTCTCCCTGCTATTACATGCATAGTTGTAGCATAGGTAACCCCCTACCTACTCACACACACATATATGTGCGCACGCGCGCACACACACACACACACACACACACACACACACACACACACACACACACACATATGCTCACTCACATTCATTCAGAGGAAATCATGCTCCTATAGATATGCATACACACACACTCTCTGCTCCTTTATACTAAATACATAAATATAAAATTTTCAAGCACAAGCAATACTGCCATTCTAGCCTGCCAGTATATTAAACCTGCTATTCCCATAAAGTCTAGGTTGATCTTAAAAATATCTAAACTAGTGCTGGCTTTGGTGTAGCTTGGTAGTCTATTCCATGCATCAGCTGCTTTCTCTCTCTCTCTCTCTCTCTCTCTCTGAGAACCAATTAGTACACCTCTCATTTCTATATAATCTCCATCTTCATAAACCTAAGTAAATCAAACCTCAATAAATCTTCTAGGTGCTACAATAACATTGCCAGATTTGCCACAGGATCAGTTTATAGAAACTTATAGAACCCATCACTACCTTAACTTTCAGTCGTTAGACTGGCGTGAACTACCCTATCAACTGCAATATAACCAACTAATAGTTGTTCACAAAATCTTCTACTAAGCAGACAGTACACCCATACTGACAAATATTATTACTCCCTACAGTAAACTAAAATCCCTTCGCTCTTCCAAAAAATTGCTAGGGTAAACTGTTAAAACCAACAGTTCAGCTGGTAAATCACTATTCTCCAACTCTGCTGGTAAAAACTGGAACCTACTTCCTGCTGAACTCACCACTGAACCCTCCTTATCCCAATTCAAAACATCCCTTAGGAAATACCTAAAAAATGCAATGGCTTTGTCCCTGTACAAACCCTGACTAACCCCCACTCAAACATAATTCATAAATGAGAATCTCACTACAAGATTAAAACTCTGACTCTCTGTTTAACATTCTGTGTATCACCCACCTACTGGAAAGATTTAAAGTTAATACTACACCATGTATGATAACCACCTTAATATATGTGTTTTCCTTTTTCAGATGAAATCTTTAACTCCTTCTTTCTCAGCTACTTGCTTCCAACCTTTGCTGTGCGTATGTGAGAAAAACATGTACCTGTGTGTACATATTGTTACACAAATCTCACTTTTGTGATAACTCACTGTAATCATTTCACTGTATTTACACTTGTTTTTGTACATTTGGAGCTTTTCTCCCAAGGCCACCACTGAAAATGGACCTGTATCCAGTCGGACTTTCCCAGTTAACAAATGTAAAATAAATATAATAAATAAATAATAAAATAATAATCTTTTTTAATTTCTCCAAGTTTTTTGGGTTTCTAATACCATGTTGGGAATGGACCCCATTCCTATGTCAAAGTACAATTAAAGTTCATGAAATTGGTATAGTTTCAATCTTTGATGTCAGCCAGAAGTACTCTTCACAGCACCCGAAATGTGCCCAGTAATGACTCTTTCTGCAATTCATATGGAGTTACATGCATTGGTAATATATATAAATACAGTTTTAGACCTATTACTCCTACTACTACTATTGGAACTGTCTGGGTATCTTTCTTCCACATTGCTTTCATTTCTGCCTGCAAATCCTGATATTTTATGACTTTGTGTCTCTCTTTATGCAAGACACTATAGTCACTGGTGTCGCAATTTCAATTATCAATGCTACTTTTGTCTTCTTTTCATGTAACAACTATATCCAGTTTTCTAGCATCTGTCATTTGAACTGTTGGTAATGGATGATCGCATGTAACGTGGACTTCATCATTTTCTATGATACTTTGTGGCTCATGTTTCCAGTGTTTTTCAGCCACTTAAATACCATAATATTTGCACAATCCGCAGTGAAACAGTCTGGTCACATTATTATGTATTTCCATATACAGTCCTACCATTAGTGTAAGTGTGTGCATGTGTATATATATATATATATATATATATATATATATATATATATATATATATATATATGTAAGTATATATATATATATATATATATATATATATATATATATATATATATATATATATATATTTATAATGGAATGTAAGGTAGAGATGTGAGGAAATAAAAATGTGAAAATGTGGGTTACAAAATACCAGAATATTAAGCAACATGTGAATGGAGGGAAGAAGAAACTTAATAGTGGGCAACTGTGAAACAAGAAAAAGAATGGGGGTGAAAATATGAGGCTATATATGTAAGGAAGTAGACCGGAGAGTGAAATTCAAAATCAAGGAATAACAAAATGAATATTTTAATCATTCAGAAAGAATAAAAGTTTATTTGCCAACACTAAGGTTTAATACATTTGACAGAAAGGTTATATGCAAAATGGAAAATGAGTAAATTTTATGCTTCAATGATTACATGAAACTTGACAATAGGCAATGTTGTCAGTAATTTGGATATAGAAGGCATACAAATAAGAAGTAAAAATGGTCTACAATAAGATGTAACATTCTCTTCAGTTAAAGTTACATGATCTATTTAGGGAAATAAGTGTATTTCACAATGTACGTATATGAGGATGAGATTAATTTACAGAGATTCACATACAATGGCCAACTAATCCATGGTTGTTAACTTGATATTAGAAAAAAAAATGGATAAACGCGTAGCAAAGATGCTGGAAATAACAAATGTAAAGTAATTGCAGCAGGTCGACAAGAAAAGCAGATGCAATATGCAAATACAGATTACATTACTCAATCTATGACAGAAAAGATAATTTGCAGAGGGGTTTCTCTAATATCTACATATATTGTGCTTAGGCTGTATAACAAGATTCATAAGTAACTTAAAACTAATATGATTTTTTGTGAAGACAATGGTTCATAAATAAGTTATGGCAAATGATGCAAGGGTTAACAGAATATGCAAAACTGATCAGATCAATGTATAGTACAGTTCTTTTCTGAATTAAGAAGTTCCAGTCATTATCATGAAAGTTGACAACATTTGAATATGCTTCATACAGTGGACTAGAGTGCATAAAAAATTGATAATGGCAGAAAGGAAGTGCAGGTAAAAAAATCCTCTATTAATAAGGTCATGAAATGTTTCCATACTAATCACCAAACTAACTTACAGCATTAAGAGAGTTTTGACATAATTAACCTCCTGATGAAGGTTATCTGCCTTGAATTCTTCAACAGTATGAATATTAAAATATTCCAGGCAATATATATAATAGATTTAGAAGAAACAAATGCAGCCTAAAAGAGAAAATACAAGCTTTGAAAATTCAAGGGAATTATGAACACTTTATTATTATGGGTAATATGAATGTAAGAACAAGTCATTACAAAAATGACTTACGCTACTTAATAACTGAAAAAAAAAACAGATGCATAGATGATCTATTATTAATGCAGTAAAAACAGTAATCCAAAATCTGTTGAAAGTTTTCAGAAGGCAAGATATAAAGACTTAATAAAACTTCATGGACCTGTGGGGAAATATGATTGTCATATGCATATTCTCAGAAAGGCAGAGATTCACTGTTTGATTGATGAATAGTGGGGAAGATAATAGATATTGCTCTGCATTTACTCATGCCACTAATAATACAGAATGAACAGTTTCCAAAGTAAAAAAATATGAAAGAGAAATATGAAAACATACAGAAGAGAAATGTGAGAAAACTCAATAATTATTTATTTGAAGATAATGGTAATGAAGTGATCTATGCATCATGATTAAAATCCATTTTCTTGAAGTAATTCCACAGATAATAAAATATATACAAATAAATATTCTTATGCAATAAGCAAATGTAAATTACAACAAAAGGCTGAAGATATTAATACAATTATAAAAAAGAAATAATGATAAAACATGTTAAATGGTTAATAGAAACATTGGAAAGAAAAGAAGTGATTTTTGCTGAATGCCTAAATGTCTACAAGTAAAACTACTTATATATATATATATATATATATATATATATATATATATATATATATATATATATATATATATATATATATATATATATATATATATGTATATATATATATATATATATATATATATATATGGTTCCCATTCAGAAGCCTGAAACATCATAAGCCTGAAAATCAAAATCCTGAAACCAAAAGCCTGAAAATTCAGAATCCTGAAAACTCAAAATCCTGAAAGCCCAAAATCCTGAAAGACCAAAATCCTGAAACTCAAAATCCTGAAAACACAAAATAGACATACTGATGTCATTGTGGCTTTGCTATTGTTAGCCCTGTGGTGTTAGGTCATGCGTTGGGGTCAGGTAAGTGTGCGGTTGGCTTTAGTTTAGGTTAGGCGGTTTAAGTGAGTTAGGGTTAGGGGCTTAGGTTAGGCATGTATGCAATAGTGACAAATATTGGGGTTAGGGGCGGTTTAAGTGAGTTAGGGTTAGGGCGGGGGTCAGGTGAGTGTGTGATAGTGACGGACCTTAGGGTTAGGGTTAGGGTCAGGGTCAGTTGGTAGATATTAGTGTCTTTATAGTGACATATTAGCATTATTTGTGTTTTCAGGATTTTGAGTTTCAGGATTTTGGTCTTTCAGGATTTTGGGCTTTCAGGATTTTGAGTTTTCAGGATTCTGAATTTTCAGGCTTTTGGTTTCAGGATTTTGATTTTCAGGCTTATGATGTTTCAGGCTTCTGAATGGGAACCATATATATATATATATACATATATATATATGTGTGTGCGTGTATGTGTGTGTGTGTATATAGATAGATATACCGAACATTTGCTTTCTATTAAATTGTCCAAAATATTTTCCAGTATTTTCTTTATGTCAAGAAATAAATATGGAAAAGAATGAGAATGAACTACATTTGAAGAAACAAAAAGAGGTGTGAGAGTAGCAACCGATACTAATAAAACAAAAAGCCACTCTGAAGCCAATAATCCTACGACCTCTGCAGAATTAACCGAGTTTATTAAAAGTCACAAAATCACAAATCACACAGCCACAAAGTATTCCAAAAGGTCAAGCACTTTAGTCATAAGACTGAGGTTGCAGTCTTATGATGAAAGCGCTTGACCTTTTGGAATACTTTGTGGCTGTGTGATTTGTGATTTTGTGACTTTTAATAAACTCGGTTAATTCTACAGAGGTCATAGGATTATTTGCTTCAGAGTGTTTTTTTGTTTTATTAATGAACTACATTTGTTTTCTCAATTGGTTTAGGCACAAGAGTCAATCAGAATCCATGATAATGAAACAAATCCTTTCTAGAAAAAAGGTGAAATAGAATTTGTATTTATTTCCATACATACAAAATATGATAGACAAGATTTTAACACACTAAACTATTTATATTATTTACATGCTAATTCAAGACCGTGATAAATATCTACCAAAATTAAAAAATCAATTAAAGATTTTATAACAAGGGCAGTAAACATAACACTGTATCAGGTACTCAAATATTTATGCATATATTACAATCAAGTAATACAAGAGTTCTAAATTTAATAAAAGACAGGGACTTACTTTTGATACATATTAAGTATAAATTCAAAATTTACAACAGCAGTAAAAGGCAAAAAGGATTTAATAATTTCGTTAAAGTCTGTCCTTGCTCATGTATAAAACCAAAATAGAAGAGGACATAATTTATACTGTATTTGAATGCAAAATAACATATGGGAACTGAAGCCATTCTTTTCTAAATAATATAGGAAAGCTTGTACGCAGCACAATAATGAAAATAAAAGGAAGGAAATGTGTGAAGCCTTATTCAGTAGGTATTATACAATGATGGGTTATTCCTATTGAAAAATGAGCATGCTGATTAGACAGCTCAACTAGTGTGCCCTCTGTAAATCGAGCATGTGCCAGTAAAAAAAAATAAATCAGGCTGCTAAAATACCATTGAGCAGCCAGACATCTTTCTATTGATATATGGCATACCTTCCAACTGTACAGATGTTTATAGCATGTCCAGACATTTGCCTTATATTTTTGGTCTGTTACTCATAACATTTGTGGTTTTCTGACAAATTGCTGAGCAGCAAAGTCACAAAATAATGACATGCATTTGAGTTACAGACTTCATATCCTTTAGACAGTGCATGCTAACACAAATTCGGTTATTTTAGCAGTTTTCTACATATATAGGAGCAACATTTGCAATCTGTCCCTTTTTTGGGGGAGTTTGTCCTTTATTATTTAAGGTTTTGTCTGCATTGCTTTAGCTAACAGATTGAGATGTCTGTATGGAGGGCAGACCAAATACAAGAAAAAACAAAACTAAAGAAATGTATCCAATTTTCCTCATATTTTTGCCCTGTTACAGCAGACTCTCATACCTGAACTGTCTAGATTTGGATTTAATAATTAAAGGAAAAATCTACCTTAGAACTCAAAAAATGTGTTTTTTTTAATTTGTCTTTGTTTTATAAGCTATTTTAATGCCTCAAAATCACTCCAAGTGCTTATTTTACAATGTTAATGTGTTTCTCACAAAATGATGATCGATGGAGCTAGTCAGGGCAATGTGAGCTTATTTTCTTCCTTTCATTCCTTCTTCCCAAAATTCATTTCAAGTCCTGTTTATATGAGTCATGCTAGACATAAGGAAGTGGTATTGTTTTGTCACACCATTAAGACAGAGTGGCAGGAGAGTGAAGCACTGTCATCTAACATACCTTCTGTAATATAGCTGCTTTGATATTTCCTTAACTGAGCCTCATTTATCTGCCTGGCAGAATTTGTTATATGCTATAAATAGCTCTTAGCTAATTCCAGCAAAAGAAAGTAGGTAAACAGCAGGCTTTTTTAAAGCATTCTTTTGTAGTTCTAAGTGAATTGACAGATGATCCCCACACTCCCACCCTGAGATGTGAAAACTTTCATTGTAGGAAATTATCCTTGCTGTTAAATGTGTAGGTGACAGCAACTACTGTAAAGACTCCAAAGTCAGTCTGTTTGCTAATTCCAAATGCCTTCGGTGGGAGTTTTTTTTTTTTCTTGTGAATGATGCAGAATGAAAAAGTGCTTTACTGGTTCCATAATTATTTCTGTCACGTTCATTCCCTTTTTTCTATTTTGTATTTATTTATTTATTTATATATTTTGTTAACCAGGAAAGTGAACTGGTCCCAGGACCCTTTTCAGCCATGACGTGTGCTACAATGGCAAAGATAATAACAAATAATAAATGCACTTAGCAATACAAAGAAAAAATACTGCCATGAAAACATTTGACAAAGATTACATGTACAAGACACAGCCAAGGCATGATTGTGAATAACAACACATTAAACAGTACTAGAATGTGTATTTTAATAATGCTTAACTATACTATATTAATTTTATTATAAATACATTTTATGCATGCATATTGCACAACTCACAGTGCTATAAGATGCTACTGTTCTTTGAATGACTAGGAATCAGCAAGTGAATGTTTTATGGAGTCAAAAAATAGAACAGGATAATTATATGTGCATCACTTTTGTTGTTCTAATATAGTATGAAAACATACTAACTCTACAAATTTTGGAATAGAACAACCATTACAGTGGAACCTAATTAGCATATGACTGTGTTAGCCCATTTTTTTATTGCACTTTCATTTACTTTATTGAAATAGATTGCCACTGAGCATTTTCTTGAACGTCAGTCAGTAGTCTATATTACTGATATGTTCTGAAATTGCTGACTGCTTTGGAGTCTTGGACAGTAGACATCATTTATTGTTTTGTACAGGAGAATATGGAGTAATAAAGGTACAACCATTTTTGGTAGTTGTTGGAGCTCAGAGTAGTGCATTGATGTCTGTCCTTCTTAGCTGAGTGCATGGATCAATGCTACAGTGTTCTCTAAAAGTTTAGAATGTATAAAGTGGGTCACATGAATGGAGGGAAGATAAGATGTCACATGCACTTCCATAGCACAGTATTCAGGCTTACATTCTCATTCTGTCATCAGTCCATCAATCTGTTGTTACATTCCTTCTTGTTTATAATTCTAAATGACTTAAACATCTTGAAAAATAGCCACTGCCATACATTCCTGAAATGGCATAATCTGCTCACCGTCAGTCAGTTATACATTAGCTCAATCCCTCCAAAGGAGCTCTAGAAGTTTACATTGTAACTTCCAATGAGTGAAGACTAAGCTTTGGATGAAATCAAATTACGTTTTCACATTTAAAAAAAAAAGATGTTTCTATCTCTGGGACCATAGGGTAACTAAAGAAGTGTAAATGGCAAACTCCTCAGTGCAAACTGTTTTTAAAGTGGTAGTATTATTTAGGTTATAAGTTTTAAACTGGATTTTATAAGTGACAGTAAACAAAGTTACTACTGAATTTGTAATATTTTGTAAATAACTTACAATATCTGAGCAACCAGTCAAGTTATACACATACTGTCAAAAAGCATTTTGTTTATCCACCTGTGAGTTTTCATATGAGGCAAGCTAGTTCTATGTGTGCTACTTAGTTGTTGAGATATTTAGAAAAGCATGAAATTTATGAAATTATAAACAAATATTATATGAACAGCAATTAATTTCTCTTTACCTGCACAAGACAGAGGTCAAATATCAACATGGTTGTATTTCCCATTGTGTAGGAGATTACTAGACTAATGGCCCCAGGGCCCTTACAAGCCTAACCAAGTTCAACCCATGTTCCCAAGGGTATCTATTTCAAGCAGACACTAAAATCAGCACCTATTGCCCATGTCCAAGAGGGACACAGGTGGACTTCCCAGGGTGAATTTCCGGTTACCCATTCAGTCATACAAATTACTCTTAAATAGGGCCAATGAGGGGGTTTGATTAACATGAATAAGAAGCTTTTTTCCAAAGGTGGGGCAACCTCTGTGAGACAAATCTGTCTCTCCAGCAAGTTGTGTTGATGTCATATACCAGGTTAAGTTCCTTTGAGCCAGTGACCCTTGTACCATTTGACTTGTGAATGTGCAGCATTTCCATTAAAGCTGGGTCAGAGATTGTTCTATATGCAAGACACAGGTCACCTCTGAGCAGTCTGCATGACACAGAGTAAAGTGCCAATTATTTTACTCTGTCCGCATAAGACAGATTTTGACAACCCTGACTTTTCTTTGTAAGGAACCTTTGTGGTTCTTCCAATTGCTGCAGGTGATTGGAAATGAACTTATCAAACGAAGCATTGCACTCTATTATTGGCCTGATGAGGGTACAGGGGGGTATAACCTCTTTATTTTCTGGAATCAATGCTATTTTTTATGAAATGAGTAATATAAAATGCCCTTCTTACCAGTTTTTAATTTCTCCAACTCTTCTGGGTTTCTAATACCATGGCGGGAATGTACCCCATTCCTAAGTCAAAGTGCAATTAATGTTCATGAAATTAGAATTGTTTCAATCGTTGATGTCAACCAGAATTGCTCTTTGCAGCACCCACAATGTGCCCAGTAATGACTCCTACAATTTGTTTGGGGCTACATATATTGGTAACATATCTAAATACGATTGTAGACTCTTTTTTATAAGACCTGTTGCATCTACTACTATTGGAACTGTCTGGGTATCTTTCTTCCACATTGCTATCATTTCTGCCTGCAGATCTCGATATTTTATGACTTTGTATCTCTCTGTATGCAAGACACTGTAGTCAATGGGTGTGGAGAGTTCAATGATCAGTGCTACGTTTGTCATCTTTTCATGGCCCACTATATTCTGTTTTCTAGCATCTATCTTTTGAACTGTTGGTAATGGGTGATCCCATGTGATGTAAATTTCATAATGTTCTGTGAAGCTTTGTGGTTCATGTTGCCAGTGTTTTTCAGCCACTTTAATACCATAATGTTTGCAAGATCCCCAGTGCAACAGTCTTGCAGCATTATTATGCCTTTCAGTATATAGTCCTTCTGCCATTAGTACGTCACAACCAGCAACGAAGTGTGCGACTGTTTCCAATTTGGTTTTACAAAATCTACATTTGTCTGTTTCTCCCACATGTTCAATGGACTTTGTAAACCAGCGTGTACATAGCCGACTATTTTGGGCCACCAGTATTAACCTTTCAACTCTTGGTTTGCTTTCGCCTCTCCGTAACTATTCCTGCATTCGTTTCTGATCAACATGAGGTTCTTCCAGAAGTTTTCTATACTTGCAACTATATTTATGCATTTTCCACATTTCTTGCCTTCCCCTCTGGTCCTTCACCTTATATTCTTTCTTTTGTTTTTTTGCCACATTTAGTTGCTGCCTGATTTTTATCTCCTGCATTGATTTCCATTCCTGCTTGATGCCAATATGCTTCTGCTAGATTAAGCAGAAAAGTCATCTTAAATTTGTTCTCTTCATGTTTCAAAACATTCTCTACTTTTGGATCTTGTGAGGTCAGCAGATACTGTATTGCAGATCTATATATGTAATCATTCCTTCGGAATGGGGAGTATATAATCTTGGTATGTAGTGATTTTTATAAATCAACTGGTGAGCATGAAGCATCCTTCTTGTTTTTCTATCTAATCTAGCCAACACGTTTTGAGACCAGTCAATCACTCAAAAACTATAAGTTAGGACAGGAAGAGCAAACTGGTTTATAGCTTTGATTTTGTTTCTCGATATCAACACTATTTTCAAAATTAACTTAAGTCTTCTAAGGTATTCCCATATAAGTTTTATTTGCATTTGTTCATGTTTTATTGTTGATCCTTCATCAATTCCCAAGTGTTTATACACTCCCTCTTGCTCAAGTTCTTTTATATCACATTCTTGTCTCAAACTGATATTTTTTGGGGGCTGCAGTTTTCCTGATTTAAAGGTTGGATTTGCAAATTAATAAATACTAAATGACATTCTTATATCATCTGAAAAATATTTTGACAACTTGCAGTTGTGCTTTCAGTTCCTCATCTGATTAACTATACAGTTTTAAATCATTGACAAAGAGAAGATGAGAAGTCTTTACACTGTGCTGTTTTCAAGGAGCCAAATTATAGTCATGGCCTAAGCTGTTAAGTAGACATCTTAATAGGTTAAGGGCAAGGCAGAATAGCAGTGGTGACAGAGAGTCATCCCGGAATACCCCCCTTTGAATTTTTATCCATGGAATAATAATTTGTCCTTTATCATGGCTTAGTTGCAAAGTGGTCTGCCACTGTTTCATGGTCACTGTAATGTAATCAATCAGTGTAGGGTGTATCCTGTACATTTTAAGCACTCTTTTATCTATGAATGTGGGATACTATCAAATGCTTTTTTGTAGTCAATCCATGCCATACTTAGATTCTTCCCCTTTTTACAGTTCTTCACTATGACATTATTTAACAGCAAATTATCCTTTGTTCCATATGACTTTCTTTTATTGCCCTTTTGTTCTGCTGCCATAATTGAGTTTTCTTCTAAATGATTATAAACTCTGTCAGGATCACTTCCCATGTATATAATTTATATGTTGTCAGAAGGCAGGTTATTGGTCTAGAATTTTTAGGGTAGCTTGCAGGTTCACTTTTAAGTAGGAGCATTGTTTTTCCTGTTGTTAGGCAGGTTGGTGTGTGTTTGGGGTGCGCATATAAATAGTTCTTACTCACGGTTAAATCTTCTTGCTAAGATGTTAATACTTTTAACCAAAAGTTAGGTAATGCATCTGGCTTGGGGTTTTCCAATTAGAGGCTTTTCTTAACTTTGTTTCAGTTTCTCTGGCTGTTACTTCATCCCATTTTATATCCTGTACCTTTAAACTTCTTTTTTTTTTTCACTTCTTCTATCCATTTGGGATCTTTGTTATGTTCCACAGGATCTTCATAGATACTTCTCCAAAATGTATTTATTTCTTCTTTTTTTGGCAGTCTTTCAATTCCTTCTACCTTGTTTCCCAATTCTCTATAAAACTTTTTTGGGTCATCAATAAATTGCTTATTTTGTACTTTTCCTTTATATTTATCTGTGTAGCTTCTAAGTTTTTCTGCCTGTGCTGAGATTTTTAGTTTGTTATTTGTGATAGTGCCTGATAGATCCTGGTCTATTCTAATTCTGTACATTGCTTTTATCATGTTTATCTTGCTTAGTAGATCTGTTGCTTCTTCTATATTCTTCTAACAGTGATGCTTCTTGTCTTAATTGCTTTATAGTTTTTTCTATTAGATACTTCCATGATGGTATTCGATTTCTCCCCTTCCTTTCCCCTCACTACCCTGTCTTTGTGTGTTAGAACTATCAGTTATTAAGTTAGCTTCCCAGCAATATATTCTTTTACTTCTGTTATATCACATGGATCTGTATGGGCAGTTCTAATTATTGTGTTCATTTGTTTTATCAAACATTTGAATTTTTGGGTTTTATTGACCTTCTGCATTCTATTTCTTTCAATGATCTTAATATGTCTATCTATGTCTATTAAATCAAGCAACTCTTCTCTTAGCTTATTTTCTTCTAAACTGAGGACACATTTTTTTGTTTTCCATTTCCTGCAGGAATTCTGTAGAAAGTTCTAAAGCATCTTCCTGTGGCACATTCTCTTCAGTTTCATCCTGTGCCTTCCATTGCTCTGTAATATGGGAACTTACTTGACCTATCACTCCTCAACGTTGACTGCATCAGAGTTTCCACAGTTTCCTGCTCCTTCCCTTGCTGTCTAGCTTCAAGTGAATGTCTATACTGATTTCCTGTGGAAGGCTCCAAAATACCTTCATATGGCACCTGACCAATTGCTTTCTGTTCCACTGGTTTCCTCTTAATTTGGATAGCCATTGCTCTATCCTGTTGTGGTGCTTACTGAATTAAATTTTCTACACCAAATCCTTCACTTTGCAGGTACTCCATAACCTTAGTTTCTATTTCTTTAACTTCTCCATTACTAATCTCTTTTTCTACCTTTCACCTTTATCTTCTTATTGTTTGTATTGTAAAGTTTTCCATGTCCAGATTCCTTTGCCTTTATTTCTCTTGAGATATCTTTGGTGCTGCTCTTTTTGTTTTGGTTCGTTTTGTTTCTCCTTTGCATAAATATTACACCATATTAAATCTCTTTCTCTTTCCCATGTCCACATTTCTTCTTTAGATGTCTCCTGAGCTTCATGCTTCTACTTACTTTGGGGATTCACTCCATCATCCCGTGATGTAACCTGTGTTAAACCTTCTGCACCAAATCCTTCACTTCACAGGCACTCCATAACTTCAACATGAGCGAAGGAGTTGGTACATGAGTAGTTTTCCCAGTTAATGGTTGGGTAGTTAAAATCGCCCATTATTAGGGTGTTTGGTTGAACCCTAATATCTTCCATTATATCAAGAAAAGAGGAGTGGGAATCCTGGGGTATGGTGGGGGATCTGTAGCAAGCTACAATTTGGATTGCAGTTTTGCCCAGAGCTAGTTGTACTTGGATAACCTCGGATTCATTATGCTGCGCAACTAGCCTGGAGGTGTGGATATCCTTAATGAATATGGATACACTTCCTCCTTTGGTGTTCTGGACGAGGTTAGATGGCCAAAAAGTGTGGTATGAGTTATAGCCTGGTAATGCAGGTGCTCATATAAAGCATTGATGTATAACTCAGCATATGTGTCTGTTCCATCAGTGGGGGGAGGGGCTATGAAGCTATTTATGCTGTCATGTAAGAGGTTGTAATTGGCCTTGGAGAAGTTTTCTAGTCTAGCTGTTGCTAAGGGGGGGTCTTGTTTTATAGTTACTTCTAATGAAACTGATTTGTGGCCAGATCTCACCAGGGATGGCCATACGCTGAGTGTGGTGCAGCAGAACCTCATGTTGGTGAGCACCAGATCCAGCATGTTTGAGCCCCTTGTGGGTGTGCCAACCAGCTGGTCCAGGACATTGGAGTTACTGAGGTCCAGCAACCTTTGGGCAAGTGAGTTAGAACACGTATAATTTACCAGGTCAATGGATGGGTAGTTAAAGTCACCTAAAACCAAGGTGCTTGGTTATATCCTGATTCACTAAATTAGATGGAAGTAGGCTGAGTGGATGTCCTGATTCATGGAGGGGATCCTACAGCTGGCAATGACCTGACACAAAGAGGGGTCTTACCTAGAGTCAATTGCACCTGAAGTAATTTGTGGAAATCGTGCTGTTTAACCAATCTAGAGGTGTATTTATCTTTAATGAATATTGATACACCACCTCCTTTATTTTTCATGCCTTCAGTTTGTGGTCTGAATGTGTGGTAGGAAATGTAACCTGGTATAGCTGGGATGCTCTATGTAACCAAGTGTCAGTGACTATAGAAATATCAGCATCTTCCAATGTGAAGACTGCTTTCAGTGAGTGCAGTTTATGGTTTAGATTCCTAGCATTTAGCAGGATAACCTTGACATTGTTTTTTAGGGTATTTTTACATCGGGAATTTTGTTCTTGTGGCATTACCTAAAAAGGCACTTTAGGGGTAGCAAGAGCCTTAGCCAGTAACTGAAATCCCAGGGATGACAGATGAAGGCCATCACTGGCAAAGCATTGAGGTCTGTCGACCATGTCATCTCACGCTTACAGATAGTGGATCCCCTTTGAATGACACCAGAAACTAAGCCAATTATTGAAGTCAATCATTTTTTTGTTTGTATTGCGGTATCAAATTAGGCAAATGTAAAATGCTGCTTAAGGCTAGGGACATAGCTGCCTGAGACACATAATCAGAGAGCTCAGTCATGTCTCTCTTCATATGGTCCAGTGAGGTACATGTCAAGTCATTTACACCAACATGGACTATGACAGAGACATAACAGTGCCTGTTGCTGAGAGACTTGAATGCGTGTGTGATGGGGTGGATCCTGGCACCTGACAGACAGCTGACGATGACTTTTTCCTTATCCAACCTGGTGAGAGAAACATCTGTGTGTCTCGCAATTGAGTCACCTATGACTAAGATGTTTGTTTTTGTGTTATGCCTTAGGGACTTGACTGGTCAGACACTGATGTGTGATATATATTATGTGTAATATGAACTGCAGAGGTTGTATTGCGTGAATTGTGCTTGTGTTTATGTTTCAGAAGTCACTGATGTTTAGATAAGCTTCTGGTAAGGACCTCTGCATATGTAGGTTTATGTGTTGTTGGTTTGTTAGGTGCAGGAAGTGAGGTGTGCATGCTGACAACCTGCTTAGTATCAGATGAATTGATTGGTGAGTAAGAGACCCTTGATTCTAGGTTCTGGATATAGATACAGCTCTCACATAATGAATTTTTGTGGACTAGAAGAAGTGGGTTGTCAGTGTAGAAGAGGAAATTGCTACATTGCCTCAGGATGCCCATGTTGGCAAAGCTGCCTGGAGAAACTGTGGGAAATTCTCCATCCATAATGCTAGGTAAGTTGATGTTGTCAGAAAACAGGAAGAGGACAGAAGGACCAGGTAAAGGAGAGGACAGGAGAAGTGGACAAAAATATGAAGGGCTAGTGGGTAGGATCTGTACTCATACCTCAGGATCTTCACTGAAGGTATCACCTGTCAGTGAGGGACAATCACGAGAACTCACAGATGATGCACCATCAGAATAGTAAGGGAAAATTTGCAGGCAGAAGTGTTTGTGTCTATAACAGCAACAGTGCCCATCACTGCTTGGCAGCGTGCCTTTAATACTTTGCATGTAGCATGGTTTGAGAATTATTGATGCAACTATGAACAAGCAATACTTGATGCCTGGCGGCATCAGTAGAATGTAACTGCGAACACACCTACAGGTGTCAACCGTATGTAATAAGTTAATTATATGCATTCTTCAAAGAAGGCACCACCTTAAATCAATTGGGGCAAGTACATAAACATGGAAAACCTTGCTTTACTACAGCTGTTGCATTTTCTGCCATAAGCATGTCTGTAATGAGACTGAGGAGGTTCTGTTAATGCAACAGCCATCTTAAAAATATATACACATATCACTGCAACCCACTTCATCATGAAGATGATAGAAACACCAGCGACAGGGATAATGAACGAAATGGGCAAGATACCATCCTTACATATATACACCACAGAACTGATTAGCACAAGAAAAAACGCTATTTCTTGTACACACCAATGCTTATAGATAGCATTAACTCTGCATTATACACCAATACAGAACCACACTGTTGGTCATGCCCTGAAAAATCTGTGCAACCTACATTGTGCAGTATGTGGACTGCTAAAAATTGGCATCCAACATTGGTACATGACAACTCACGTTTCAAAGTGTGATGTGATCCAGCCATTATCACTTGCACAGATGACATGGAACATACCACAGAGACTAGGTTAAAGACCTGGAAGCTGATTGGAGAGGCAACACTAGAGTTCAAGAAACTGTTAGGGCTCTAGCACATCAGGAAGAAGAGGAAATAAGAGGAGATGAAGAATGGCAGTCCCTCAAAACAGCATGTGTGCAGACTATTCATAGGTTCATAGGTTCATAGGCTGATACTAGCCTATCTGCCCTAGGCCATTTATAAGCCTAGCCAGAATGTGTTTGGCTTTCACCACCCTTTTAGATTAGTTGACTGTGTCTCTCTATAGTAGGTCACAGAAGGTAGTCCTTTTAAAGTTAGCTTACTGTACCTCTGTCAAGCAGGGACACAGAAGAGATCCCAGGGGTAAACTTATGATCTCCCATCCACTCATCAAGATTTCTCTTGAAGAGGGTCAGTGAGGGGCTCTGCCTAACATGGATTGGGATTTTGTTCCAGAGTGAGGGAAGCCTCTGGGATATGAATCTGTCCCTCCAGCATGTCCTATTTATTTCTGTGCTGAGGTTCAAGTCCCTGGAGCATGTAGCTCTAAGGGATTTGGATTTCCTGAGGTAAAGCATGTCCATTAATTCTGGGTTGGACATGGCTTTATATGTCAGACACAGATCGCCTCTGAGTAGTACACAAATGAGTAGAGCTGCAGTTTCTTTATCTGAGCTGCATATGGCATCTGTTTGAGCCCCTTGATCCTCTTGGTGAGGTACTTTTGGGGTCTTTCCAGTTGCTGCAGGTGTCGGGTAAGGTACATCCCAAATGGGGCATTGTATTCAATTATGGACCTGATAAGTGATGAGTAGAGGGGCACAATGACCTCTCTTGATCTAGATGTGAATCCTTTCATGATAAGGTGGGCTATATAGAAGGTCTTTCTAACCACTTTGGCAACGTGATTGTCAAAAGAGAGATTGCTATCTACTTGGGTCCCCAAGTCCCTAATTACTTCTTCTGTACTTAATGGATTACCACCTATGTGGTAATTTGTGGGCACTTTGTTTTTCCCAAAGGGGATGACTATGCACTTTTTGGCATTTAGCTTTAGGCCATGGCTCTGGCACCAGTTATCCGTCTCTGTGAGACCCTTTTGGAGGATGCTTGTGTCAACTGGAGAGTCAATTACAGCACCCAGTTTGCAGTCATCTGCGAACTTGGTCAGCCATAGTCCACCCATGTTAGCCTGTACCTCTGAGAAATATATACTGAACAAGAGAGGTCCCAGGACTGAGCCTTGTGGGATGCCACTTGTAATTGGTTTAGAGTCTGACATGGCACCTGCTATTCTGACCATGTGGGTTCTATCCCTGAGCCAGTTTGCAACCCATCTTGTGATACAGGGGTTGATATTTAAGCTGGTGAGCTTATTTATGATGCCCGAGTGGGATATTGTGTCAAAGGCTTTTGCGAGGTCCAGGTAGGCTGTGTGGACTACCTTCCCTTCATCTATGGCTTTGGTAACTGTTTCAAAGAAGCTGACCAGGTTCAAGAGGCAAGATCTACCCATAACAAAGCCAAATTGGGTAGGATCCAGTGTCTGGAGGTTCCCAATGTCTTTGTTTATGATTTCTATGATGATATGCTCCATAGCTTTGCAGACCAGGCTAGTCAGGCTTATAGGGCGATAGTTTCCGGGGTCTGTTGTGGCACCACCTTTGTGGAGTTGGACCACTGTTGCTGTATTCCATTCCTTGGGTACATATCCTGTAGTAAGGCTGAGATTGAACAGTGACTTTATATGAGGGTTTAGTTCTTCTTGGAGCTCATGTAAGACTCAGCCCGGGGCACCGTCTGGTCCCATTGATGCTGTGTTTTTTGCTTGGAGAGGGCAGCTCTCATCTGTGCATCTGTGATCTCAGGAAGGCTACACTCTGTTGGGATAGACATTTGCTCTTTTGGGGGAGAAGGGGGGGGGTTGCACTGAACCTTTCTGCCAGGATGTTGGCAATGTCTGTGGGTTCAGTGTATTTTTTGTCATTTTGCACTAACTCAGAGCATATCTGGGAGTTGCCTCCTAGGTTTCTAACATAACTAAAGAAGGCCTTGTGATTATCTTTAGTGTCTTGTGCAATTTTTCTTTCGAAGCTGGCCTTAGATGATTTTATGAGGGATCGTCGTTTCTTGCTAGTACTGATCAGAGATGCCTTCCCTTTTTGGGATTTTGCTCTATCATGTATTAGCTTTCTCCTTCTGTTGTAGAGCTTATTTATGGTCGGGGTCCACCAGACAGGTCTCCTGCCTTTGGAGGAGTGAGTCTTGGTTTTATTTGGGATAGCATGCTCCATGCATTCCTGTAGGTGTCCATAGAATGCTTTTGTAAAGGATTCTGCATTTTGGGCTGTATTTTCCACTGGCCTGGGGGCTTTGAAGGATTCCACCTCGGTTTTGAGAAGTGTGAAGTTTGCTTTTCAGAAGTTATTCACCGTGGATTCCTTGGCTAGGGGTGGGGACAGAATATGGATGTCCAGTAAGATTAGTTTATGGTCTGATCTTACCAGTAAGGGGTATACCTCTGGTGTGGAACATAGAGACCCCATGTTGGTGATGACCAGATCCAATATATTTTCCCCTCTTGTGGGAGTGGTGACCAGTTGTTCTATAGCATTTGAGTTTATAAATTCTAGGAACCGTTGGACGAGGAAGTTTGGGCTTGAGTAGTTTTCCCAATCAATGTTTGGGTAGTTGAAGTGACCCAATATAATGGTGTTTGGAGAGACCTTCATATTCTCCAGTGTTCTCAGGAAAGCCAAGTGAGATTCCTCTGTTTGGGAGAATGGTCTGTAGCAGGCTACAAACTGAAAGGCAGTTTTGCCCACTGTTAGTTGCACATGGATGGTCTCCGATGCTTTGTGCAGTGCCACTAACCTGGAGGTGTGGGTATCTTTGATAAATATGGATACTCCCCCTCCTTTTGTGGTTCGGTCTGAGTTTTGGGAACAGAAAGCATGGTATGAAGTATAACCTGTTGGCGTGCTCTTGGGAGCCTTGAACCAGGTTTCTGTTACTGCACAGATATCGATATTCTCCATACTGAGGAGAGTCTCGAGTGTGTGCATCTTGAGGTTTAGACTTCCGGCATTGAGCAGCATTACCTTTAGTTTTTTTTTTCTTTGTGTTGTCTATGGAGGTGGGTTTGTCTTTTGAGCCTTGCCTAAAAAAGGCAGTATGGGGGAGGCAAGAGCCTTTGCCAGTATTCGAAAACCCAGGGGTGACAGGTGCAAGCCAACCCTAGCGAAGCAACGTGGCTTGTTGAGCATGTCATCCCAGGCTGACAGACACTGGATCCCCTTTGAATGACACCAATACTTTAGCCAATTGTTAAAATTGATCATTTTGTCTTTATACTGTGGCATCATTCTTGGTGAGGGTAAGATGCTACTCAAGGTCAGGGTCATACCGGCCTGGGCTACATGCTCAGAGAGCTCCTCTATGTCTCTTTTCATGTAGTCCAGGGAGGTACGTCTCAGGTCATTCACACCAGCATGGACAATGACAGAGTCATATTTGTATTTGCTTTGGAGTGACCTGAGTGCTTGGTTTATGTGGCGGATCCTGGCACCTGACAGGCAGCTTACAGTGACCTTCTCCTTGTTCAGCCTATTGAACAGATATGCAGCTAAGACAGGCACAGAAATAAGGTTCATAAGAAAAGTTTGTGGTGGAAAGCAGAAATCCATGAATTCATCAAAAGGAGTACAGGAAAAAGTGGGAAATACTAAATATGGGCCAAGCTAAGAAGGAGTATAGGTTGGCTTACACATAAGCTAAGAGCACAGTTGCAATTCCAAAGAATAAGGCATCAGAGGCTCTCTACCCGCTTCAGGAAAGTGACTTAGTAGATGGCACAAAAACTCTATCATATTGCAATGCAAAGAAGGAAAGATAAAGATGATAATTGTCAGACATCCTTCATAAGAGATGCTAGCAACAACCTACTCACCAGCCCACAAGATCTCAAAAGCAGATGGATGGAGTATTTCCACCAGCTTTGGGATGAAGAAAACCCCTCCTTAGTTATACTGCCTCAGACAAAGCCTATGATGAAAGAAGAGGAAAGGTGTATCCCAGAATCACTGGAGAATTACCATTCTATTCAGATTCAGGTCAGGATGCAGCATAACTGACCAGATGTTTGCAGTGAGAGAGCTGAGAGAAAGCTAGAGCTGAGAAAAAAGTCCAACTGGGCACTCCTTGACTTTGAGAAAGCATATGACAAGGACCTAAGAAAGATGCATTTGGAAAGTGTTGTGATGGTTTGAAGTCCAAGAAACATCAGTACAATTAATGTAAGCTGCGTGCAAGAACCTAATTTCTCAAGTCTAAACAGTGTTTGGACTCAGATGGTTTTCTTGTGGGAAGTAGAAATAAACATACTTCAGGGTTTTATGAACCCACTGCTGTTCATACTGGCAAAGAATTTCATTAGCAAGTCAGCCAGAGGGGACAGATCAACAAAGCTGCTATATGCAGACAACAGGGCATTACAAACAGACTCTGAAAAAGAACTTCAACAAACGATAAGGGAATGGAGTTCAAAACTGAAGCCACAAAGGATAAAACTGAGTACAGATAGCACAGTTGTAATGGCAGCATAAACTTCTGGTGTCTAACCATAAAACTCAGTCTCATTTCATTGAATATTGAGAATCGTTATTCAATCATATTTTACATTAAATACCCAACCTCTAATATTTCCAAACTACTTCTTGTCATATATCCTCACTACCCTATAGTTAATTCTTAAATGACTAATTATCTCAAAGTATGATAATGACTCCCTTTGGAGATTCACTGACCCTTTTTCTCTCTCTTACTTTTGATTCTCCCTCAGCTTATTTGCTTAATCTTACAGATACTTACTTCTTTACTTGCTTTTTATGCTTGTCTAGATGAATGACACTTTTGTAAATATATGTAACATAGTTTCTTCATAGTTATTTTGCTATTAACTACTTTGACAATTTTTTGCTACTGTTCATCTTCATGGAAAATTGTTCTTTATTGTATAAAATAAAGCTTGTTGGAAGAAAAAGAAACTGAAAATTTACATGGAATGGAAAATAATAAAACACATTGACAGCTTCAAGTATCTTGGAGGGGTGGTTGAGGAGAAGGGAATTCTGAATAAGGAGGTTAAAACTACAAACAAAGGGGTATGTGATTGCCTCATGATCAGACCTCATTAACTGTGTGTAAATCCTCATATACCCACACCCACTTTTATAGGTTCATAGGTAGGTACTAGGCTATCGGCCCAAAGGCCTACATAAGCCTAGCCAGCAAGGTTCCATAGCTTACACCACCCAAGAAAGTTATTTTCCTGTGCCACTGTCCAGTTGAGACACAGAAGTGATCCCCCGGGTAAATTTCTTATTTCCCATCCACTCATCAAGATTTTTCTTGAAGAGTGTTAATGAAGAACTTTGCTTGACATAGATGGCTAGCTTGTTCCAGAGTATAGGAAGTCCCTGGGACAGAAATCTATCCCTCCAGCATCTCCTGTTTATTGTGGTGACAAGGTTTAGGTCCCTAGAGCATATAGCTCGGAGGGATTGGGATTACTTTAGGTGTAGCATGTCCAACAGCTCTGGGTATGACATAGCTTTATATGTTAGGCAGAGATCACCTCAGAGTAGGCAATATGCTAGGGAGTAAAGCTCGAGTTTTTTGAGGTGGTCAGTGTAAGCAGTTTGTTTGAGGCCAGTAATCCTCTTTATGAGGTACTTCTGTGGCCTTTCCAGCTGCTGCAGATGTCTTGTGAGGTACATTCCAAAAGGGGCGTTGTACTCTATATTGGGTCTAATGAGTGACGAGTAGAGGGGAACAATGACCTCTTTTTTCCTGGATGAGAACCCTTTTATGATGTGGTGTGCCATGTAGGACTTCCTGACTACTGTGGCGATGTGACTATCAAAGGAGAGACTACTGTCCACCTGGGTCCCAAGGTCTTTTATCACGCATTCGGTGTTAAGTAGATTGCTGCCTATGTGGTAGTTCATGGGTACAGAGTTTTTACCAAAGGGGATGACACTGCACTTTTTGGCATTGAGCTTGAGGCCATGGCTCTGACACCAGGCATCTGTCTCAGTGAGGCTCTTCTGTAGGATGTCCACATCATTTCGGGACTTGACTATGGCTCCTAGTTTGCAGTCATCTGCAAACTTCATTTTCAGTTATTGCGTAAAGATAAATTAACAAAAGTGGAATTTTCTGTAGTATTTAGTAAGATATGCAACATGAAGAAGATTCTAGTATATAAAGAATAGAATGTATATTTGGATTTTTAAACATGTATAATGTTCATACTATATGTGTGTGTGTGGGTGTGTGCGTATGCCTGTGTGTGTCTGTTTGAATGTCTGTGTGTGTTTACGTATGTGTGCTTGTGCGTGTGTGTGTGTGTGTGTGTGTGTGTGTGTGTGTGTGTGTGTGTGTGTGTGTGTGTGTGTGTGTGTGTATGCGTGTGTGTGTATGCGTGTGTGTGTGTGTGTGTGTGTGTGTGTGTGTGTGTGTGTGTGTGTGTGTGTGTGTGTGTGTGTGTGTGTGTGTGTGTGTGTATGTGTGTTTGTATTTGTCAGTGTAAATTTGAATTTTATTTAAAAATATAATTTACTACAGGAAGTTTGAATTTAGGATTATAGCATCAATTTTTTGCCACGACAAAATCTTTGAACCTTTGAACACTTGAGCTTATTTGCACTGAAAGGACAAGTAGTAATATTTTACTTTACTATTTAATCATAATATACAGATTGTCCTATAACTTTCAATTCTGAGTGAGAATTGCCACAAAAACAAGGACTGTTTATCAAAGACTTCATGTGTTATAAGAAACGTGCTGAAAGAGGACTCTTGACTAACATTGAAGACTGAAACAATACTTATTTCATGTACTATAATCATATCCTGACTTAGGAATATGGTTATTTCCTGTTACAGTATTAGTAACCCAAAAAAACTATTGTATTTTTCATGCATCTTTTGGACATGGTTCTTGATAGTGTACTTTTTTCAATTTTGTTAGATACAAAATATATTTTTTGGTGAATGTGAGAAATTTGCTATTTTATATATTTTATTTACATCACATTGTTATAATCATACCTCTCATCCATATGGAATTCCTCAGTATTTACCAGTTTTGAGGTCCAAATAATGGGATGCCATGAACTCCTGAGTGGCCCCCTTAATTCCTGAATTTCCTGATCTATTTTTTCGATTTTTTTTTTTTTTTTTTGTAATGTTTGCTTATATCATCACATGCATGCAGGGGCATGCCCAATGACATCAGCTTCATGAGCATCCTGCCAGCCTGTCAGAATTTGGCTGAGGGCTTGCCTCTGCAGCCATCTTGAATTGAGTGATGGGGCAGTTTTAGAGCCTTCCTTCCATTGGTCCCTGAAGCAGAGCTCGACTTGAAGGGCTTGGTAATATGCCACTGTGACTGGACTGGAATTGGGATGTATTGATACTTTGTCCAATTGCCTGGTTATGAATGGGATCAGTTTGGGTACTTTTGTTTCATAAGTGATCTATACCAACTATAGATTAGTCATGGATGGGCTGCACAAGAAGGATACGCCTACTGCAGTCTGATGTTGTTTATGGACATGTTAGCAAGAATGCAGTATCACCTTTACAAAAGGTCTCAAACAGGTGCAGTTTTTAGAACTGACAATTCACTGACCATCTTATTATGTTTATTATACCTGATCTTAGTAGTTCTGGTTCTGTTTTTCAATGGAGCTTCTCTAGGTTGTTTAGTTTTGAAAATCAGAGAAAGAAAGCTGTCATTGTGTTTGTATGGTGACCATATGGTTTATATGATTCTGTTATTTTAAATTTATAATTCTGTTGAGTTTATGTTCTGATGTGGTCTGAAAACAGGATCCCAGTGTATCTGTCAATTAGTGGTGAAAGCAGTTGTTGCTCTATGAACTGTGTGTGAAAAGGGATGCAAAGCCCTGAAAAAAAGTCTGTTGTAAGTCTACTTTCCAGAAGGAAATGGACCACAAACATCTGGTAGATATAACTGACATCCTTTATTTTGGATAAAGGCACAATGTCCTCAGAATTCCGGAGCAGAGGGCACGGTGCTTCACTTTCCCACCCATATATATGAATGGTCCACTTATCCCACTGAGAGCATGATTTTCATTGTCTATATTGATTCTTGTTGCAGTTGTGTCAATGGCAGGAATCATTTATGTTGCCCAACATTAAGAATGCAATGAATAGTTTAATCTTTTATGATAGTTTGAGAGAGGTAAACAATTCTCTGTTTTTCTTGAATTTCTTATTCAAATTTATGCAATTTCAGCCAGGGCTAACAACTAAACAAACAATGAAATAATATCAACCATGCCAGTAACTTCATAGGAAGTAACGTATCTCTCAGCTGCCCAGATTTTCGCAGAATGCCCAGATTTTTGCCTCATATTTTTGGTCTTTCCCTATAAATGTTTGGTTTTCTGGCAAATGATTGGCAAATTGTTGATGGTAAATCAGAAAATAATGACAAGCATTTGTGTTTCATACTTCATACCCTTCAGAAAATTCATGCTAAAGGAAAACCTGTTATTCTATCAACTTTCTAAGTTTATAAGAGCAATATTTAAGAATTGTCCCTATTTTTGTGACATTATGCCTACTTTATTTATGGCTCTGACCAGATTTTTTGCTCTAAGAGGTTGAGAGGTTTGAGTCCATCTGTCTACTAAACAGTAACCTTAATTTGCATCAGATTTTTTTGAAAATTGCTGTCACTCAAGTTTTTTTTCTGTGACAGGTGGATTGGGGTGTGTGCGTTTGAGAGCAAATTATACATTTTTGTTGATCTTTGAGTTTATTGAGTTTTTATGAATTTGCTTTAAGCACGTTCATGTTATTTATTAAAATGGCATGAGTAATAGACATGATAGCACTAGCACAAGTATCACTTATTGCAGTCAGTGCATGCAGTATTGCATTCCTTTTGAGGCACAAGTCCCCAGGGTTTAGTTAATGCTGGAGTGATGCATCATAGGGTATAATGAATTCTGAATTTCTTAGCAGATGCAGTTGAGTTATATTTTCTGAATTTAAATGGCCTTTTTGCCTGCAGCCAAACACCTCAACTATTCCTTAGAGTGCCTGCTGATTTTTTCAATATATTGAATCATGCTGTTTTTTTACAGAAGCAACTTGTGACAGTAGCCGGTGTTTAAATCTGGTGATTTGAATGATATATATATATATATATATATATATATATATATATATATATATATATATATATGTTCATAAACCATTTACTTTGTTTTAGCTTTGGCCATTGCTGTGAAAGAGACATTGGTGCCACATTTTTTTCTGCTTAAAGTAGAACTAAAGTAATGTCTTTCGGATTTTCCCTGTTAGGGGTCGCTACAGCGGAACTCTGGTCTGCTAATGATTGGCAGTGGATTTTTACAGTGCCGAGTTTCCAGACCGATGCCTAATTTATATATATATATATTAATAGGAACCATCAAATTTGACAAGAGATTAGATGGGGCAGATAGTGTCATAACTCTTAATCTCTCAGATCAAGAAATCTGGACAAAGCCACAACTAATGGTGGGATAAAGGACTAAAAATAGGGACAGATTTTAAATACTTGCTCCTGTAAACTCAGTTTCTAGAATAATATTGTTTTATATTTTCTGAGGGAAATGAAGTCTGAAATTCAAATGTCTGGCATTATGTATTATTTTTTAGTGGCTTCAATCTTCATGCTGGTATCCCACAATCCTGTTGGAGTGGGTGAGGTTACATGGTTATGTAAGCAAAGTTTATGTTAATAAGTGTCACAATTTTTGGCCATTTGCACCTACTTTTCATGGGCCTTTGTACAGATCTTTAATGTTTCCACATTGAGAGGTATGATTATAATGTCATGAAGTGGTTTTAGTATTGAAGGGTCTACTACAAGTGCTTGCATACTGATGGTTCATTTCACAATTGCTCACTGCAAGTTGGTGAAGAAAGCAAATGCTCAAGCTTCTACTTCTCCAATCACCCATAACTCTTTACCATCCAAACACCTGGTCCTATAAAACTGTATAGCCGTGCCAAAGCAGTGACTCTAACACTATAACTCCCTCCAGTTCCTAACCCAAGTCCTCACTTCCTTACTCTAAAACTCCAATGCTCTTCCCTAAATCTAAATTCCCTGATCAGTCTTTAACCCTACAATTCCCTTCCATATCCCTAACCCCAATAGTCTCTTCCCAATCAATAATCTTACAACTATCCTCCTGATCCCTATACCTAAATATCTCTTCCAACTCCATAACCATATAACTTCTTCTAGCTCATTAACCATAAAACTCCCTTCCTGCTTCCTGATCCTAAAACTTCCCTCCCAGTCCACAAACCTAAAACTCCACTGCCATAATCTGCACTTCTATCCCCTCAAACTTCCTCCTTAGCTGCATAAAAGCTCATACTGGAGTTTAAGCATGAATAACATCTGAGATACAATACAAGATGCTCAAGTCCCTGGTTTCAAGGCAGTGGTCTACAAGTACATGGGACTTGAACCCTTTTAGTAGACTCACAAAGGAAGCAAAACTATATTTCATAGTCTGAGAAAGCTGCATCCAGAGGTGAAACTAATTTGATTTTTGTTTGTTCAGTCCACAGGGGTAATAAAAGACTTGAATTAATTCATAATACAGTATTCAGTGTGCTTTACCTGGTACTGTTGGCTTTTTTTGTGGATTTATTTTTTCATTTGAATCAGGAACATTCCAGAACACTGTGGACAGCCGTGCACTGATTTCAAACATGTTTCTTATATATTTACTTGTATCTGTGCATATATAAGTATCTATATGTTATGTAAGTTTACACTGACCATAAAAATTCCCAAACTGCAAAAGTAGAAAAAAAATTGCTGATTAGACAAATTACTTAACATACAAAAGCCCAACATCACCTACACCAAAACGAAAAAACATCTTTCTAAAGTTTTATGTCCCATGCACCCTCAGTTTGCTAGTGCAATTGATCACACCCCCAGGCAAAACTATATCAACTCCACAGCCACAGAAGCAAGAGAGAGAAACACCTTGCACACATATGAAGCACATTCAAACACCGCACCTATAGTGCCATCCCCTAAAAGCAAAAGGTGCATAAGCAGATACACACATTCAAAAGCACCAGCAATAATGTAAAGACTTTTATACAGAAAGTCAATTACACCTCATGTAGTATAACTTTAAGTTAAAATTCCCAAAGTTTGACATTTGTTTATGTTCAAAGCATGGACTGTTTGACAATAGAGACTGTACATGCGTACACACACACACATTTGTGTGTGTGTGTGTGTGTGTGTGTGTGTGTGTGTGTGTGTGTGTGTGTGTGTGTGTGTGTGTGTGTGTGTGTGTATGTGTGTGTGATTTTGTTCCAAGTTTTTTTGGTCAACATGGAGCAAGTGACCAAAATTTGATTTCTGTTTTGTATCTGCAAGAATGCTAGGAGACAGTTATTTTACCTTCCAGGTCTAACTGTAGAGCCCATCCTGAAGCTTTGCTGAGTAAAGTTTCAATGGGATGTGTCCAGTACTGTAAATGTCAACAGAGTGGGCTTTTGACATTGATGAATCTACCCATATTTATTGATTTGTCTAGCTATGTATGTATATATTTATAGAGAGCGAGATAAACATATCTATAATATATATATATATATATATATATATATATATATATATATATATATATATATATATATATATATATGTATATGGGTTTACTACCGGAGATTGAAATTACACTATTTCAAAATCCGGTAGTAGAAGCCCACTAACGCAAAAGTGCACTTCACTGAAAGTGCACTTTCACGAACACCACTTGAGCGAATAGTTACAGACCTTAGGGTTTGGGCTTGAGTTAAGGATAGTGGATACCTAGTAGGGCTATCCACTATCCTTAACCCAAGCCCTAACCCTAAGGGAAGTTTAAGGGAAATTGTATGTCTTCCACGGTGCAGTAGTCACGGACCTATGTCCTCCACTGTAGTGTGGTAGTCACGTACCTTAGGGTTAGGGCTTGGGTTAAGGATAGTGGATACCTAGTAGGGCTATCCACTATCCTTAACCCAAGCCCTAACCCTAAAGTCCATGCCTTCCGCCCCACAGTGGAGGACATTGCCTGTTCATTCTAGTGGTGTTCGCGAAAGTGCACTTTCGGTGAAGTGCACTTTCGTGTTAGTGGGCATCTACTTCCGGATTTCGAAATAGTGTAATTTTGATCTCCGGTAGTAGACCCACATATATATATATATATATATATATATATATATATATATATATACATATATATATATATATATACACTATAGATACACATATAAATATATGCATGTATATAAAACTTGCTTACATTATTCTGAATGATTGCTAGTTCCTGCTTTTATGTGTGCATTTCACTGTATTTAAAAAAAAATGCTTTTCCTCTTACTGTCACTGCTGTATGATTGTTTTGAAATTGCCTTCAGCAAGGGATTTCTACCTAGCTGCTTAATTTATTTGTGGTAGCATTGCACTTGTAGGACTGTTCTACTGTGCTTTTACATTAGGAGAACTGGGTTTATTCATCTTGTGGCAGGAGGTGCTTGACTAATTTATTTGGTTTGGGAAATACATAACAGGACTCTAGTGTCATAACTGTTTTGGACAGAGGGCTCATTAGTTGTTTTTCTGTTTTTCTGTGCTACTATAAATTTTGCATGTTTACATGGGTTAGCAATACCCTGCACAGTAAAAAAAATCTACAAAACCAAATTTCTCTGCAGATCAATCCATAAAATTGCACTCTGCAAAGCAGCAATATAGAGCAAATACCATGCACGCCGGCAAGCTTTAAGCAGTTGTGTGGGCATCAGCTAGTAATCCCTACAGATTTAGTACAGTTCAGTATTGTGTAAACATTAAAGTTGGTAGAAGTTAACTCTGTTAAGCATAATCTGCCTCAGTAAAGCACCCTTATTAGTCTGCACAAACAGAGCACTCTTAATGGCCTTCTAACACCAATACACTACCCCTTGTAGCTCACAAATCAAAGTACAGGACAGTATGGATATACATTTTCCTAACTTCTCTGTAATCAGCTTTGTGGATATGGGCATCAGACAATGTAGCCATTGTCTCATGTTTACTGACAACCACATAATCATTAAAGAAGCAGACAATGTATACGAGAGGTGTACTTACATAATGACACCAGAAGCTAAACTCTCACATGCAAGAGCACGGCTGGTTGATGAAACCACACACACAACACCCACCTCACATAGCACATAACACCCACCTCACATAGCACACAACACATGCACACATAGACTTACTTAGGTGGAGGCATTTAAAAGCAATCTTCTAAACAACAAAGATCACCTAGTCTGGCTGTTGCCAAAGCTCTTATTCTAGGGGATGTTAATATCGACTTGAATACTCTTACCTCAAGATGTCCCAATGATGCCATTAATCTGTACGTATTCTCCTTACACATCACCTCCCCTACTCCTTCTAATCAACATTCTAATACTAGCTCCACTCTTGACTGGATACTTACCTCCCACCCCAACCTCTACCATAATGTCTCCACACTCCCTAATACTCTTAGCAACTATCACCCAACCACCATCTTACATCACCTATCTCAACCTTCTAAACCTCAAAATATAAGGACTGTCATAATCTATCTAACTTCAACCCAGATGAATTTAACCAAACACTCTCCTCTATAAATTGGTCTTTTCTTTTCAACCTCCCGCTCGAAGAAGCTGTCGTTCAATTCAACAGCATAACACCCTCAACTCCCTGGCACCTATCAGAAAAACATGGATTAAAACTTACTATGCTCCCTGGTTAAGCAATGAAGCTCTCTCCCTCAAGCAAAAGAGAGACAATGCTTGGACACTTTGGAATAATCTCAAAACACCCTCTAGTCTCCAAAACTATAAGGAGCTATGGAACACCGCAAAAAAGTGTCATCCTTGTCAAAAAATACTTTTATCTAGACCCACATAGAAGCCTCCACTCTAACCCCCAAAAATTCTGGAGTACTATCAATAAACTACTACACTAAGGGAACCCATCCCCTCCTAGCCCATTCCCAAACAGTTCTCCACTTGAAACTGCCACTTTTCTGAACACCCATTTCATTAACTCCATACAAAACCTAATTAAACCAAAAAAGATACCTGCCCTGACTCTCATCTCCCCTACCCACAAAACTCCTTTCTTTATTAAGCCTGTTCCCACCTCCATCATCAGATCACTACTCTATAATCTAAAGCCTTGCTCCCCTTCTACTGACAACCTGTCCCATTTATAATTCAAACTAGCTGCCCCCTCTAATGCCTACCATGTCTCCATCCTTATCAGTAGGTCAATTCAGGACAATTCTGTCCCTAATATCTGGAAAAAGTCCTATATTAAACCATTACATAAAGGGGATAACTCCACGGACCCCTCTAATGTCAGGCCTATCGCAATTCTATTCCCTCTGTCTAAAATTCTGGAAAAGTGCATACACAAGCAACTCATCTCATATCTCACTCAGGAAAACCTCTTCACTCAAACACAACACAGTTTCAGACCACATCATAGCACAACTACAGCACTACTGTCCTTCACTAACTCTCTCAGTACATCTTTTAACAATAACAACTTAGTGTCATGCCTCTTCCTCGAGCTTTGCAAAGTATTTGACACTGTGTCACACAAACTCCTTCTCTCTAAACTCTCCTACTTTAATCTCTCCAATTATATTCTATCCTGGTTCTCTTCATACCTTTCAAACAGAGCTCAATCTTTCAAATGGGTCTCTGCAAACTCACCTTTCCTCCTAGTTCAAACTGGTATGCCCCAAGGTTCCATCCTTGGACCACTATTATTTAATATTTTTCTAACAATCTCTACCAATCGTGCCCCCTCTCCACACTCATACAATATGCCGATGACTCAACCATCATCACAACCTCTGACAATCTACCCCACCTACTCTGCCTCACTCAAGGCACCCTCCACTCAGTTGAAACATGGCTCACCTCTAACTAAGTGCTACTCAACCCCAACAAAACAAAACTACTTATCTTCCTCCCTATGTCCGTCCAACACCTCAAATCCTTCTTCTCAGTCTCTTCTCTAAACAACACTATGATTATGGTTGAATCTCACACAATATTTCTCAGTGTTTATATTGACAATGAATTTAATTTCAACATCCAAATCCATAACTCTATCAAGAAGACACATCAGAAACTAGGATAACTATACAGAAATAAAAAATTCTTAACACAAGATTCTAGATTGTCCCTAGCGCAAACCTAACTATTCCCTACCCTACTATACGCTACCCCAATTTTCACTAACTTCCAGAAAATCTATCAACCATACTTGAGCTTACCTACAACAAAATTGTTTGATTTGCCACAAACCTTCACCATCACTCACATCACTACCTCTCCTTATAAAAATTCCACTGGTTAGAACTCCACAATCAACTCCTACCTCAACTCCATTTGACACATAGTATCATCCATCAACCAACAGCCTATCCATCTCTAAAAACCATCATCTCTCCTTATATCCGAAACCAGGAACTTCGTAGCTCCGACCAACACCTCCTTCAAATCATCCAACCTAATAAAACATAGAACGTTGACAGTCCCAGTGTCTTGAGATGAAACTCACCAAAAAAATGGCAATTCAGCAGCTGAAAAGTGTGTACGAAAGCCAGTGGAACAAATTAAACAAATGCCTTCAAACACCAGCGATATCCACAGCCATACTCTCAGCAGTTAAATAAACTTTTTTGAAAGCCAGTGGAACAGATAAAACAAATGAAACAAATTTCTTCAAAAACCAATGGTATCCTCAGCCAAACTATAATTTTATTAAACGAAACACAGAATAATCCAAAAGGTTAAGCGCTTTCACTTGCTAAATGGCAAGCTTCTTCAGAACAAGTTGAAACAAACCTCTCAGCACTTAAATAAACTTTTTGGTGCCAAAATTCAAAATACACAATGCTTCATATTAAAGGTATATGACACCTAAAAATACACATAGTGCAAAACCTATTATTATAAAAGTCCTATCTATGCTAATCACAATGTGAACAAATACAATGTATAATGTATATTTTAAAATATAAATCTAAACCTTAAAAATGTTTTAGTATTAAATATTTATATGTATAATGCCTGGGTAATACAGAACAAATTATTACATATCTGTCCAAACTGTCCTATAAAAACTGTAAGAATCTAAACAACAATACAATATACAATGACCAAAATATATATCTTGTCCTAAATCTACCTGACTATAAAAATACTGTAACAAAATTGTACCATCAATATGATGTGAATATATATGAATATAAATATAAGTGAATATAAAATTTGGTATGCCTGTTTGTGTCTTATAATCACAAATTAACTGTTGCATATGCCACTAAACCCAAATTCAACCCATAGCTAGCAAAGGTTTAATAGAAATAACGTCATTGAGTCCTGGTGGGGTTGAAGCATCCAATAAAACCTGCCACCAATACTCTTTGTATGATAACAGGCCCTTGAAGTCCCCCCCCCCCCATGTCAAGTTGAACACTGTCAATAATAGCAAACTTGATATAGTGCCTGTCTCCACATTTTTTAATATGTCTAAAAAGAGCATTCTTTTCAGCTTTTGTCCTGATACTATATAAATGAGAATATATCCGTTTATTAAATTTCCTCTCAGTTTTTCCTATATACAATCCTGAGCATACCATGCATTTAGCCATATATAATCATCTTAGTGCAACAATTACCTTGTTTGAATATTATTTTTGTACTATTTATATTTTCCAATGTTATACTTTTTTCCTGAAGAATGTGACTGCACTGTTTACAACGACCACATTTTTTAGTATAAGAGTCATAAGATATTGGTTTTAAATTCCTTTTCTCTAAATATTTCTTTATGTTGTACCCCATCTTATACACAAATCTGGGTCCAGTCCCTAAAGTACTAATTCCTCATCAATGGCAATAATATTCCAATTGGTAGTCAAGATGCTCTTAACTTTACCTGTATATGGTCCATATTCCAACACACAATATTTCCCATATGATGGACTATCCTCTAGGGAATGTATTGGCGGATCATCAGTCAGCCCTGATGCATAATATAAGCCCAGCAATGGTTTATATTTAAATGTAACCTAATAAAGCTATAGGAAAAATGCTTTATAGCCACTCATTTGGCTCCTTTTGGAACCACCTCCTCCTGTGTATCAGAACTACCCAAAACCCATCTAACTTCAAACTCACTATAAAGGAATACCTGCTTAACTCCTGGAACTGCCCCTGTAAAGACCCTACCTGAACCCTGCCTACACTCTTTCCTCCCCCTCCTCTTTCTCTATTCCCTGACTACTCTGCCTCTCTCCCCCCCCTGATACTTTCGCTCACTGATACCTAGTCCCATCTTTATTTCTAAACTCTCCCACTTTATGGCCATGCCCATCCATTATACTCCAATCTCCATTCTTTACTTCAACCTCCAATCTCACCCTCCTCTATCTTTCTTTACCCCTCCCCTCCTCTTCTTTCCACTCTGTGCATGGATCACTCTCTCTGACACCTGTATACCTCACTACACTAAGGCATAGGTTAGTAATTTGCCTTTCCAAAGTACTGATCACCTTATTTTTATGTTCTTCCTGTTCTTATAAGATGCACAATTTATTAATCTCTATTGTTTATTTTTTTTCTTTTCTTTCTTTTTTCTCCACATACATTGTAAAAAATGTAATCTAGTCTGCTGTATGTACCCGGTGTATATTGTATATATAAATCTTGTATAAATTGTATGTGAAAATACTTTGATTGTAAAAATTACTGTCCTGTAATTGGAGCTTTTTTCTTCGGGTCTCTGCTGAAAAAGGTTACCTGCACAACCAGACCAACCCAGTTAACAAATGCCAAATAAATAAATAAAAACAAAAGCCATGCCCCAGCAAACCCAAAGGTACTCAGAAAAAAAGAAAACACCTAACACCACACATACTGTCACTCTCAGTGGAACCCCAAACACTAATTCTTCTAGGAAAGCACACTTCCCAGGGCTGTCATCATAAGGGACTCCATTGTAGGATATACAGATGCTCCTCTAACCAGTCTGAATAAGGAGAAAATAACTGTTAGTTGGCTGTCTGAAGCCTGGATCCACCAAATCATGCATGCACTCAAGCCATTACATCACAGGTATGTATAATTCTATCATAGTCCACGTAGGTGTAAATTACCTAAGGTATACAATATACCTACCTGGATTATATGAAGAGACACATTATGGAGCTTTCAGACAATGTGTCTCCCTAGCAATGAGCAACAAATTGCCATCACTGAGGATGTCACAATATGAGCAAAAATTATTGATTTCAACAACTGGCTCTCTTTCTTTTGTAAGTCTAAGGGGATCCAAATATTTATCAGCTTGGAAAAACATGGTCAACAGACCACTTTGCTTTGACAAGGATGGTCTACATCTTTCCCCTCTAGGATTTTGAATATTGGTAAAAACTTTATCAAACCTCATGGTGCCTTTTTCAGAAAATGCCAGACTGAAAAACCTATTGACATAGCAAAATCAACTCAGCTGAAACTCAAAGCATTGCTAGTAAATGCAAGGAACCTAAAAAAATAAAAATAAAAAAAAAAAAAATAATAAAAAAAAAAAAAACTTCAGTCCATCTAAGCCTTCCTCACACTCAAGAATATATGCATATGTGTAATTACCAAGACATGGTATAAAGTGGCAGAGAGTACCCACCAGTGCAAGGTTTCAATGCCTTCCACACTTTTAGACCAATAGCTGCACAGACGGGCTAAAGGTGGAGGTGCCTCAATATACATTAGTAAAAACTGTACCTTCGTGGTGGTCAAACAGGATGATGTGCTGCAGTTCCTTCTCATGCAGATCACCATAGGCAACTTCCTGTTCCGTATCCTAGCCAACTATAGGTAACTTTCCATGTCCTAAGAAGCTCACAATACATACTTGGACCTACTGGAAACAATTACCATCCAGCCTTACACCCTACTCATGAGAGAGTTTAATTAACCCACTATAGACTGGGAATCCTACGCAGCCTCAAATTTAGAGGCACAGAGATTCCTTTACTTCATAGTTACAAACACCCTTGACAAAATGGTGAATATGCCCACGAGAAGCTCCAAAATACTGTATCTTGTGCTCACAAATATGGGAGAATACTGCTCCCCCTAATGCCTCCTTTGAATTCAAAATCAATAATCCCATTAAAACCAGTAACAATTAGGAACTATTCCAAGGCAAATTATCTTTTATTAAGTGATGGTTTGTCAACATTCAAAGTCCCTCCAAACCCTAATAATACATCAGCCTACGCTGAATTGCTCTCATAAATGCTGGACAATCATCTCAATGGCTGTATAGAGGCTTCTGTACCTACCATAAATAAGCCCAGGATTAGTACCAGAAACAAGCCACCCTAGTGACATCCCAAATTAAACAGTATATACAATAAAATGAAAAAAAATGGCAAAAATCAGGAAGGGAAAGTACCATAAAGATAAAATCTCGCTCTTCAAACTAAATGGCTAGTTAAGAGGGCTAATTCCGTCAAGCAAAGCCAACTTTGAGGTTGGGATAGACCACAAGGCCTTCTTTACCCATGTCAGAATCTTCAAGGGCAGCACATAGCAATGCGTTGAACTAATGGTTAATGGTAGCACATTCACAGAGCCTGGCAATCTAGTGAACTTGTTAGTGGATAAATTCAGTTCCAACTTTACCACTCTTTCACCCCAACAATCCTCTCCAAAAACACCCTTAGACATCCCTCCTCCAACTACCACTACAGAGCATGTACTGGCTGCACTCATTAAAGCCAGGAGTATGTCCTCAATAATATCCCAGAATGCCTCTTGAACAGTGTAAAAAAATGACTTATCAGGAACCCTGGAGTCACTATTTAACTATAATCTTAAAATAGGCTCTTTGCCACATGAATGGAGAACTGCAGTGGTCATCCTCCTTCATAAGAGATGACCTTCAACAGATCCTGGAAACCACAAACCAATTAGTCTGACTGGTCTTATTTGCAAAGTCATTGAAAGAATTATCATGGAAACTATCAACAAGGACACATGATACCTCTGGACACTGGATCCATCCTAGTCTGGCTTTGTCACTGAAAGGTCATGCTTACTAAATCTGCTGGACTTCTTTGAAAACATCACTAAGGCAATGGATGGGGGGAAAGCTGTGCATACTGCCTACTTAGATCTGGTCAAAGCATTTGATACAATACCCAGTCAGGCATTGTCAATAAAGTTATGGAACTAGGTATAAATCCCTTTATAACATGCTGGATAGCTAGTTGGCTCACTAATAGAACCCATCAGGTTAGAATCAGTGAGGCTACCTCAATAAACAGTATGGCCACCAGTGGAGTCTCTCAGGGTCTGTGCTAGGGCCACTCCTCTTTGGTATCTACTTCTCAAATGTCAAAGCCAATGTCAAAAACCTCTGGGCAACCAAGTTTGTAGATAATTGCAAACCAGAAGCAGTCATCGAATTCCCCTAAGATAAGAATACCCTTCAGAAAGGTCTAACACAGACAAATGCTTTGTGCCAAAGCCATAGCTTAAAAATTAAATTCCTAAAAATGCATTATATACCTTTTAGGAAGTTGGCAATACTGGGTAACTATATCATCAATAAAACACCCCTAAAAGTTGATTCATTACTCAAGGAACTGGGACCTCATGTAAATAGTAAACTAGTCTTCAAAAGCAAGTGCCAAATGTAGTAAGAAAATCCTGCTATGTCGCTCAGTGTATAAGCAAGGGCATGACATCCGGGTCCAGAGAGGTCATCATATCACTGTACTCGGCCCTCATCAGGCCTGTCATACAGACTTCAGAGACGTGATATTTGCTTGCAGACAATGCATCCCTGGACCCTGTTTTGATGAATGTTTTGTACATCTGTAAAATAAACAGCAGCAGAACTACTAGATTAAAAGACCTAAATTTTGCTTCAAACATAAATAGGACATGTTGGAGAGACTGATATGTTTTTCAAAGCATTCCCAATTTCTCTAACAGGTTACTCATCCATTTGAAGCAGAGTTCCTCCCTATACCTATTTAAGTGCAGCTTGGACCAGTGGATGGGTAATCCAAAATTCACCACTGGTCTGGCACCTATATCTCTGATGGGCAGAGATAGTCAGTAAATCACCATGATCTAAATCAACTTTGTGGGTCACATCTGATTTGCACAGCTTGGATTTTAAGGGCCCTAGTGTTCGCTAGCATGGTATACATCTGAGATAGATAGATAGATAGATAGATAGATAGATAGATAGATAGATAGATAGATAGATAGATAGATAGACAGACTGACATGTGAGCCTTTAATTTGCATTTATATCACGTTATTGAAAGATGAAAATAGCGAATGCTATTTCATCGAACCTAAAATATCTAAACCACATAATATCGAACATTCAGAACAGCGAATTTTTTCCTTGGGAAAAAATTTGCAATTCCGAAACACATACATACAACACAAGCACAGCTAAAAAAACATCAATACACAAACATACACTTATAATTCTACAACTAACCCTACACTAAACTAAACATACACTACTATCTATCCACTTACTTTAACCCAAACCCTAACCCTAAGGTCCGTCACTACTGCACACTCACCTAACCCGCGCCCTAACCCTAACTCACTTAACCCGCCCCTAAACCTAATTCACCTAACCTGCGCCCTAACCCTAACTCACCTAATGCACACCCTAATCCTAACAACCATACAAACGCACACTTACCTGAACCCGACCCATAAATCTCCACCACAGCGCAGAAAATAGCAAAGCCACAGAACCGGCCAACCAAATTCTTTCCCTAGGAAAGAATTCGGTGTTCTACAGCTTCACTATTTTTAGTGTTCGATTAAAATGGGTCGATATTAGAACATTCGAAGTTTTAAAACTTTGATGTTCTGATATAGACCCTTAATTCACTTGACTTTCTTTAAAGTAGACATCTGTTTTGTGGTTACACTTTGGTTGATAATTATGAAAAATCACTGCATTATTGGGGTTGAGGATTATGCCCTTTCCCTGGTATCATGTTTTTATGGAGTTAACAATAGACATTTTGTGGGAGGGTGGCTGGGTCATAGAAGGCTTGTGCCAGGATGCATTGACTTTTTTATTTTATTATGTGAACATTGCAGATGTTGACATTACGGTGTTAATTTAAAGTACACCTATATATATATATATATATATATATATATATATATATATATATATACATAATATACAGAGAAAGAAAAATGATATAGATATAGGAACAGTGGCAGGTTCAGGGACAGAGTTATTACACATGAAAATGTCAGACAGACGGTGAAGTGACAAATCATCGGGCTTCCAGGAGAAACTACCTCCCTGTAGCTATGACTCTTGAAATTGCAGTAAACGAACATTAAGAAAACAGAGTAAAAAAAATATATATATATTACAAAGTCAGATAAGTGAATTATAGGGTTTTATTCATAGTCATTATGTGAGCAAGTTAAGGCTATCTGCCATGTCTATAATGAACACAGCTAAGCCACGATTCAGAGGCCACTTACACTAATGTGCAGTGGCTATAAATGAGGATAAGTAAATTAACCCATAATGAGATGTAAATGAGGAATGATTTAATCTAGCATATGATAAACTCTATCTGCGATCACTGTGGAATTTTTACACTTTTCTGCAACGTGTGCATCAAATACCTCATTTAAAGAGGAGTCTCAACAATCCTGCGTACTTTTCAGTCTGCAAAAATACTGTCATCTGCTGCTATTTATTTATTTATTTTACATTTGTTTACTGGGAAAGTCCGACTGGACACAGTTCCATTTTCAACAGAGACCCGGGGAGAAAAGCTCCACAATACAATACAGTACATGAGAGAAGAGAAAAAAATACTTATAGCAAACATACACAATATGTTAGATAAACAATTCTTTAGTAGGCAATTATTGAGGTACATAATAAACTTAAAACAGCATTTGTATTATTTTTAAAGTTATAAGTTGTATCAAGTAAATATCAACAGGTTTACAAGCTTTCAGGGGAACTGTTAATACTTAGCTGTACACAGAAACATTCTCTTGGTTTGGCTTAGCCTTAGCTATCCTTGCTATTTCCTGCTCAGAGTTGCTTGTCTCGGATGATACAAAATTACTTGCACCCAGCGCCACTTCCTGGCATTGGCGAAAATATATGCAGAGGATAACTCATTATAAGTTTAATAATCAGGAGATTCTTGATAAGTTAATTTATTTATTTAAGTTTGATGACCGGGGAAGTCCACTGGGCCAAGAAGAGCCCGTTTTCAGTGGAGGCCCGGGGAGAAAAGCTCCACAATAATTGCAAGTTACATTTCACATTTTACAAAAGGACATAGTTCATACAGCTAATTAAACGTTTACAGATAAGCTCCATGATATTTGCAATTGGCTTGTCACAATGTTACAAAAATAAAAAGACATAATTCAATACAGAAATTTCAACATTTACATAAAGTGAATATTTTTGTTATAAACGCAATTGTAGGTTTAACATTTCAAAATATATAGCTACTAGCCATTAGTAGGTTAGGAAAATATTATGCATGGGGAGAGTAATAGTATATTTGAGATTGGAGAGTATAGTACAATAGATATTAGAGAGAAAATTAGTTTTTGGGAGGGGAGGGATTGTTTGGGTGGGATGAAGTAATAGTAGATGTAGTTGAATGATATTGTAAGGGTTTCAGTGAGTGTGCATGACCCCAATAGGGTACTGGAGGAATGCATAGACTTCCTATTCCTATGGATAGTAATATATAGAGCTCATTATTCTTGACGTGGGGACCTTCCATAGACAGAGTGGAGACATGATGGCTATCTCACGGGCTTCTCAGGGATACTCCAGGAGTACCTGGATGCACTCTTGGCATGTATGGTTTAGTACTTTTATTTTGCAGTGTCACCTCAGGACTGAGCTAGGACTATGCATGCCTTTTATGGCATGGCATGTTTTTCATAAGTAGTTAATATTATAGAATGCAGACCTGTTACAATTAGAGCCCCTTCTGGTCAATTAGGTGAGTGGTACTGCAACAGGAAGAGCTACCACTCCATCAAAAGCTAGATCATGTGTGATGCATGGGGGTGCATCACCAGCATCTCTGCCCAACATCATGAAAGTGTACATGATCCCCATATCTGGCACACCAGCTCACTCTACCACCTCTTTCTGCATGGCAAGATGCCCAGTGGTCATTTTCTTCATAAGTGAAAAATACTTTGTTTTAATTTTCTATTGAATTTAAGTAGTCAGTCATGACAAAATGCATTGATGAATATTAATCCATGTTTCCTTTGTTTTGTTCCCTCCCTCCATCTTTTTTTTTTTTTTTTTTTGTCATTCAGGTGATGATGGATATCCACTGGCGCCAAGGCTCATTACACCAGTGAGAAATACAAGTGGAGCTACAGAACACAGCTACATCACATGCCTGACCCAGATATTTGTTGTAATTGAGAGGATCTTTGGCCACCTGAAGAGTCGGTTTAGGTGCCTGGATGACTCTGGGGGTGCCCTTCAGCATGGCACTGCCACTACATACAGGATATTTAATGCATATTGCATTCTGCACAGTATGCACACATCTGGTGGTGAAGTGATCCACTCTGACACTGAAACCCCCTAGTTTCAGTCCCACTATGACTAATGATAACCAGCTGGTAGTAGCTGTAAGGGACCCCTTGTGTACAGCATATGGCTATGTAGGTAAAGAGGTGGTATGTAGTCCAGAACTGTGAACCTTGACATTCAGTTTAGTATTTCCTTCCCTGTAAAAGATGCATTCAGCATAATTGATGCATGCAGTTATATCTGGGGACTCTGCTTTGAGGTGTATTTTTTTTATTTTCACTAAAGTTACTCTTATTGTTTATAAATGTCATGTCAGAGTGCTCACTGAATCCTGTTTAGTGATGTCATAATGCATTTTATAAGTGACAATCACATGTGTAACCACTTTAAACAATAAATTCAGTGAGGTGGTTTACCTAAGTATGCAAGTACTGAATGTCATTAAGTAATACCATTAGTAAAAACAATTAATTTGGTATTTATCTGGAGTTTATACTTCACATTTGAATGAACCTGTATCATATTGTTTTTTACATTATGCACTGCTTTTCTCAGTTTAAAGTATGTTGTATTTTGTTGAGGTATTGCATATTAACTTATTCTATTTTTGTCCTAAGCAATAATTTGCGACTTCAGAGACAAAAAAATATATAATGTGAGTAATGAAATGGCAACAGTGTTTGCTGACATGGTAGGATACTCATTTTAATCTATAATTTTCTCATTATTGTGTTTACATGAAAATTTGTGTATTACTGCTTTCAAGTTGTAAGTAAGTGGCATCTATAAGAATGGTGGTGCATGGAGCATTGGTGTCAATGACAGCAATCTTATGTTCACCAAGGTTTTATTAGTACCATTAAAGTAATGAAATGCATTCATAGGTTTATAGGTTCATAGGTTCATACTAGGCTATCTGCCCAAGGGCATTTATAAGCCTAGCCCATAGTTATTTGGCTTTCGCCACCCCTTTAGTTTGAATAAAACTATGCCTATTATTTTGCTGTGCCTCTGTCAAGCAGTGACACTGAAGTAATCCCTGGGGTATATCTGCGATCCCCCATCCATTGGTCGAGATTCCTCTTGAACAAGGCCAGCGAGGTGCTCTGCCTCACATGTACCGGGATTTTGTTCCACAGCATAGGGAGTCTCTGGGTGATGAATCTGTCCCTCCAGCATGTTCTATTAATAACCATGTCAAGGTTTAAGTCTCCGCCCTTGTGGTTCTGAGGGATCTAGATTTTTGAGGTGAAGCATATTCATCAAATCAGGGTTTGACATGGCCTTATATGTCAGGCACAGGTCACCTCTGAGCAAGCGGTATGAGACTGAATAGAGCTGGAGTTCTTTCAGTCGGGCAGCATAAGACATATTTTTGAGACCCTTTATCCTTTTGGTGAGGAACTTTTGGGGCCTTTCCAGCTGCTGCAGGTGCCTGGTCAGATACATTCGAATGGGGCATTGGACTCAATCATAGGTCTAATGAGTGATGAGTACAGGCCGGCGATGACCTCCCTTGATCTAGATGTGAATCCCTTCATGATCAGGTGGGCAATGTAGAAGGTTTTCCTAACTACTTTAGCAACATGAGTGTCAAACGAAAGGCTACTGTCAACCTGGGTCCCCAGATCCCTGATGACTTCTTCTGTGCTCAGTGGATTGCCACCTATATGGTAGCTAGGGGTAACCTTGTTTTTCCCGAAGGGTATGACTATGCATTTCTTGGCATTTAACTTTAGGCCATGGCTCTGGCACCAGTTATCCGTTTCTGTGAGGCCCTTCTGAAGGATATCTATGTCAGATGTGTTTTCGACTATGGCACCCAGTTTGCAGTCATCTGCAAACTTTGTCAGCCATAACCCTCCTGTGTTTGCTTGTACTTCAGAAAAGTAGATGCCGAACAAGAGTGGACCCAGGACTGAGCCCTGTGGGACACCACTTGTGACAGGCTTTGAGTCTGACATGGCTCCAGCAACTCTGACCCTGTGGGTTCTGTCACTTAGCCAGTTTGCAACCCATCTTGTGATGTATGGGTTTACATTCAAGCTGATGAGTTTTTGATGATACCTGAGTGGGGTATTGTGTCGAAGGCCTTTGCCAGGTCAAGGTAGGCTGTATGGACTGCCTTTCCCTCATCAATGGCCTTGGTGACTGTCTCGAAAAAGTCAACCAAGTTTAAAAGGCATGATCTGCCTTTGACAAAGCCAAACTGGGTTGGATCCAAAGTCTGCAAGTTCCCTATGTCTTTATTTATGAGTTCCATTTTGATCCTCTCCATGGCTTTGCAGATAAGGCTTGTCAAGCTAATGGGACGGTAATTTCCAGGGTTGGTGGAGGCACCGCCCTTGTGAAGTGGGACCACAGTCGCCGGCGCCACTCCTTGGGTACGTATCCTGAGGTGAGGCTAAGATTAAACAGCTGTCCTAACTGCGGGTTTAATTCCTCATTGAGTTCATGGAGCACACAGCCGGGGACACCATCCGGTCCCATGGATGCTGTGTTTTTGCTTTGGAGAGAGCAGTTCTCACCTGGGCGTTGGAGATGTTTGGGGGGCTACAATCCTCTGGTATAGATATCTCTCCTTTTGGGGAGGGGAGAAGTTTGCACTGAACCTGTCAGCCAGTATGTTGGCAATGTGTGTAGGTTCAGTAATCTTCACATCATTTTGAACTAATTCTGAGCATATCTGGGAGTTCCTCCTAGGTTTCTAACATAGCTAAAGAAGGCCTTATGATTGTCTTTTGAATCCTTGGCGATTTTTCTCTCAAAATTTGCCTTGGATGATTTTATGAGAGCTCTTAGTTTTTACTTATAATGATCAAAGGTGTCTTACCTTTCAAGGATTTTGCTCTATCTTGTAGTAGCTTCCTCCTTTTGTTGTAGAGCTTGTTTATGGCTGGGGTCCACCAGACTGGACGCTTGCCTTTGGTACAAAGAGTCTTAGTTTTGTTTGGGATTGCCTGATCCATGCAGTCCTGTAGGTGCTGGTAGAAGGCATTTGTAAGTGATTCAGCGGTTTGAGTAATGTTTACCACTGGCTCAGGGGCCTTAAAGGAGACCACACTAGTTTTTAGAAGTGTGAAGTCGGCTTTTGAGAAGTTTTTCACTGTGGTCTTTTTGTTTCAGGTGGGGGCGGGATGAGGACCTCCAGCGAGATTAGTTTATGATCTGATCTCACCAGTGAGGGGTATACTTCCGGTGTTGAACATTGTGATACCATGTTCGTGATGATGAGATCAAGTATGTTTTCTCCTCTTGTGGGGATGGTGACTAGTTGTTCCATGGCATTTGAGTTTATGAACTCCAGGAACCTTTGGGCTAGAGTGTTTGGGCTTGAGTAGTGTTCCCAGTCTATATTAGGGTAGTTGAAGTCACCTAGTATGATGGTGTTTGGAGATACATTTATCCCGTCCATTGTTTTCAGGAAGGCCATGTGAGGTTCCTGAGTTTGAGAGGGTGGCCTGTAACATGCTACAAATTGCAGAGCAGTCTTGCCTATGGTTAATTGCACCTGGATGGTCTCCGATGCATCGTGCGTTGCCACCAACCTTGAGGTGTGGGTGTCCTTTATGAATATGGACACCCCCCCCCTCCTTTCTTTGTGTTGTCCGGATTTTGGGGCCGGAACGCATGATATGAGGTGAAACCTGCTAGTGCTGGGGTGCTCTCAGGAGCCTTGAACCAGGTTTCTGTCACAGCACAGACATCGATGTTCTCCATACTGAGAAGGGCCTCGAGTGCGTGCATCTTGAGATTGAGACTTCTGGCATTTAGCAGCATTACCCTTAGTTTTTTTACTTTTTTGTGTTCTAGGGTGGTAGGTTTAGAATTTGAGCCTTGCCTAAAAAAGGCACTATGGGGGTGGCAAGAGCCTTTGCCAATATCCGGAAGACTAGGGGTGACAGGTGCAAGCCGTCCCTTGCGAAGCAGCGTGGCTTGTCCAGCATGTCATCCCAGGCAGACAGACATTGGATCCCCTTTGAATGACACCAGAATTTAAGCCAATTATTAAAGCTGATCATCTTATCACTGTATTGTGGCATCATTCTAGGTGAAGGTAGGATACTGCTCAAGGTCAGGGTCATACCTGCCTGGGCTACATAATCAGAGAGCTCCTCAATGTCTCTTTTCATGTAGTCCAAGGAGGTACGTCTCAGGTCGTTGACACCAGCGTGGACAATGACTGAGTCGTACTTGTACCTGCTGTTGATGACCTGAGTGCTTGTGTTATGTGGCGGATTCTAGCGCCCGACAGGCAGCTTACTGTGACCTTCTCCTTACTCAGTCTGGTGAGCGGGACGTCAGTGTGTCTGACTATGGAGTCACCTATGACAAGTATGTTTGGTGTTGTATTTGGCCTTAAGGGCAGTGACTGCTTTGCACACTGATTTTGTTGTTTATGTGTTGTTTGTGTGGTGTATTGAGTTTGCAGTTGCTTGGGTGTCTGCTTTGGAGGCCTCTGCTGTTTAGGTAAATTTTTACTTAGAGCCTCCGAGTATGTCTTAGTGTGTTTATGTGTTTGATTCAGTGGTGTGGTTGAGTTATGTGAGACTGGTATTGTGGTGTGTGTAGTTGCCTTCTCCTCCTGCCTGGTCTTGCCAGTCCTGAGTTGAGAGAGCTCAGCCTCCAGTCTGGCTAAATAGCTGCATCTCTCACAAGTGTTAGTGTTACATGGGAGGAGGAGATGGTTGTCCGTGTACATGAGGCAATTGTAACATTGTCTCAGAATTCCCAGATTCACCAAATGGGCAGGAGAGGACGCCAGCATCTGACCCTTCGACATGCTAGAAAGAATTATGAGTTGGTATGAGACAGAAAAGTAGTGGGCTTAGCAGGGAAGTGGGCACTCCTGGGGGGTTTTGCTAGTGAGAGATTTGTATAATATAGGAGTGCTTGACCTGCAAAGAGAATGCTTATAAGACAAGGGATATGCTTATAAGACAAGTGCTGAGCTTTTTGAAAAGGAAAAGCTATTTGGAACAAGTGCTGCACTTTTTAGTGTAGGTGTAAACTGTTTAGGTTCCTAACAGAGCAGTTCTAAGGGAAAAATTGAAGAACAGACTTTCTGGAGCCAGAAAGAGTTTAACCTTGTTTAACCGGCGCTGCCCGATGCTGCTCTAGTGGCAACTCCGCGCTAAATCGCTCTAAAGCACGTTAAAGCGTGTTTGATAGCAGGGGCTGGAAAGAAGCAGGAATAGACCCAAAAGGGAAAATAAAACTACAGTTTCAAGTCAGTAACCACCTCTACAGGGGGCAGGGAAGCTGCTCAATGTTAGTCACTGCCACTGATGAACAGAGAGACCCTCCTTCAGCCCAAGCAAAAATGGCCTCACAGAAACTTTCAAACAGTTCAGGAACAGCAAGCCTGTAACTGAACTTTTTTAACTCAGAAAAGTGGGAAAAAAGCAAGATTTTTTTTTTTTTTTTTTTACAGAGATAGCAGAGGTTCACAAGTAATATCAAGTTATAACAGTGCAGTAAATGACCCCACACAAGAGTGCTAGGTCAAGGACAGAAAATATGCAAGTTTTAAGAAAAAACGATTTAAAATTAAGTGCAAACAGGAAATTCAGCAAACAGCTTTTGGTTGTGCTCTAAATACAGCTACTAATACAGAAATCAAGTTTAACAAGCCAGAAAATGCTCAAGCTAGGCAGCTATGCAGAAAAACTTAGCAAATAAACAGAGAAAAATACTTAAAATCTCAAAAGTGGCTCCCTTCTTCTCTCAGCGTTTTTTCCTCTTGGAGGGTGCTTCACCAACAGCCAACAAGCCTGAAAAGATGCTCAAACCACGAGGCAACTAGGTTTTAAGAGAGGAAGATGAAGGAGTTATGGAAATGACCCCTAGTGGCCAATAAAACTACAGTTTCAAGTCAGTAACCACCTCTACGGGGGCAGGGAAGCTGCTCAATGTTAGTCACTGCCACTGATGAACAGAGAGACCCTCCTTCAGCCCAAGTAAAAATGGCCTCACAGAAACTTTCAAACAGTTCAGGAACATCAAGCCTGTAACTGAACTTTTTTAACTCTCAGAAAAGTGGGAAAAAAGCAAGAATTTTTTTTTTGTTTTGTTTTTTACAGAGATAGCAGAGGTTCACAAGTAATATCAAGTTATAACAGTGCAGTAAATGACCCCTCACAAGAGTGCTAGGTCAAGGACAGAAAATATGCAAGTTTTAAGAAAAAAACGATTTAAAATTAAGTGCAAACAGGAAATTCAGCAAACAGCTTTTGGTTGTGCTCTAAATACAGCTACTAATACAGAAATCAAGTTTAACAAGCCAGAAAATGCTCAAGCTAGGCAGCTATGCAGAAAAACTTAGCAAATAAACAGAGAAAAAATACTTAAAATCTCAAAAGTGGCTCCCTTCCTCTCTCAGCGTTTTTTCCTCTTGGAGGGTGCTTCACCAACAGCCAACAAGCCTGAAAAGACGCACAAACCACGAGGCAACTAGGTTTTAAGAGAGGAAGATGAAGGAGTTATGGAAATGACCTCTAGTGGCCAATAAAACTACAGTTTCAAGTCAGTAACCACCTCTCAGTTGAAAAGTGTCCTGAGCACCACCTCACCTATTTTTTTAATAATGTATACCCTTTTCAGTTAAACATTCACATGTGTTTGTGAATGTCAAATTGTAAGTAACACACTTAAATCACAGTAAGTCAAGGTCAAGTATATTATACACATCTCCTAAACATAGGCTAGGTAATAGTGAACATAATTTTGAACAAGGGCTCTCATAGGGACGGATGATGAGTTGTTCAGATGTCAAGACCTACTTGATGCAGTTTATCCTGCAGACACTGACCTGACAGTGCTGTGGCTAAATGATTGGGACCTCGAATTGGAGGTTCTGCAAGGGGTAGATGAATGCTGATGTGGTCTTTTTGATAGATGTTGTGCTTGTTCCTCCAGACCAATTTCAATACTTTATTGAGACGTTATTGTAGTGCAATGTCCCCTGCCCCCACATGTCCATATAGTACATCATCCACTTCCAAGACTGACTCCTACTTGAGTCTGGTAAGTCCTAACTAGTGTACGAATGGAGGTGGTTATGGATGCTCGGTGTGCAAGCATGCTACATATCAGTGTGGCTATGGCATTATCACTTCTCTGTGCCATTTCCAAGTAGTGCAGGAAGTCCTCACATGTGCCCTGGAGGACTCTGACCTCTTTCAGCTTACTCTCTGCAGCATTTTTAACTGTTTTGCACAATACATTCTAGTGAGCTTTAACAATATCACAGCACTTTTGCTGCTGGGGTACCGATCCATTATGTGCTTCCTAGGGTAGCTGGAATAAATTCCTGTGCCTGGCTTCCCTTTGTAAAGGAGTCAATATGGACACTGTCAACTTTGAAAGATTGCCATCATCCTGACAGTGTTCACTTGAGTTTGAAGATACTGGTGTAGAAGTGCATGAGTTTTTCACTTGTACAAGTGAGAATGTAATGTTAGCATATGTTTGACTTTTTGATGTACTGTCACTTCCTGCTGATTTAACAACATATTGTGGGGTGTGAGATCTTGTCATTAAACTTGGGGACTGTATGCCACTTTTCTCAGGCTACTTCATAAATTCAATTCTTTTATCATCACCGTCACCTTCAATTGCCATTCTGCTGCAGAAATCCTCCAAATTTGTTGCTATAGTGGAAGTGTTTGTTTCCAATGTTAACCCTAAAAGAATAATTTGAAAACATTACTAATAAGGGTAAACTACTGCATGCTGATTAAGGAGGTGTGGGGGACAGTTACCAGTCACTCTGCCTTTATTGACACTCTGTGTAGATGTGGAATCTTCACTTATTAATAGCAGTTATCAGTAATTTACTGTAATCATTCCCAATTCTCTATATAAATATAGGAACAAATCTTCCTTGGAAGAAGAGTGTTGCTGCTGCAGCATTTGTAATAGCCAGTGTTCATATCACCTCTGATTATTCCAGTGACATCTTCATATGTGTCATAGTCATCCCCTTGGACAGAGAGGAAGTAATCCTAATCTGGCGTTAATGGGATAATTGTTGGAGGCCTCCTCTGTACTAGTACAGGCAAAAGCATTTTTGCTTCTAGTTCATCCAACAACATCATTTCCCCTTTTCTTTCACTGTATTACTGTGCATTTTTCGCATCCTCTGTAATATCCAGGATTTCACTCCAGGTTTTTGTCCTCTCAACTTGCTTTGGCCTCCCTTTACCAGCTATTTTCCACATGTCCTAAGGACTGACATGAAGATGTGATTTCCCTTATGGCTGAAATTGTCATTTCTATACCTTGATCCCTTGTTTTACATTACTACTGCAGTTGAAAAAAAATCCCACAGTCATACACTCCTTTTAAACAGTTAGCACGAACCTTATAATTATAAACACAAGCAAATCCTCAGAACAGCCAAGTAAAGTTGTGCTATATTAATGTCTGCAGAATTATAACTACATTCAGAACAGCAAAATAATCTATTTTTAACTGATTATTCCTTCCTCTAGACCCTCCCACTGCCTTGCATGCATAATACTGTAATTTTTCTTTCTTCAGTGACACTGACAGAACTGTAAGGCCACATGTATGCTCAGCCAACAACAGATCCTTACTACTTCAGTACTTCGCAATTAAAACACCTATGTGTGCACAATCACTACATGACACCAAAGTAAATGATTTTCTCTGAGATCGCTAATAATTTCCCAAATCTGCTGTAATGATTTTCCACTTCCAAATGACTGCTTTACACTATTCAATAAATCCATATTGAGGTATTGCATTAATTTTACATCATTTTGAAGTGTTTCCTAGTATAATTTTATGTTTTTTTCTTACTCTAAGTCTTCAGTTTCCAGAGTCATTTGTTATCTAACTAAAGTATTTGCAAGATACTACAGCAGTGTTTAACTGTTACAGGTAATTTCAGGCCCACTACATATTTAATATGCAAATTAGGCCTTTTACACTTAGCTCTATGAAATTAATTGGGTCTGTATCAGATGATTGAAGTTTTACTACTTCAAATCAGTAAACATCGATTACTACTGATCGAAGTAGTAAAACGTTAATCATCCTTAACATGTTTTTTTTAAACACAAAAAATAAAACTAAAGGGTGTAGGCTGGGGGGCAAGCCCCCCTGCACCCCCCACACCCTCTCAACTTAAATATACTAACTCCAAGATTGCACTACATTGAAGTAAACAGAAATTTTCACTTACAGAGATTTTTATTTACACGGTCGATATTCTAAATGTTCACTATTGTCTTGTCAACAATATCAGATTCGATATTGTCAGCTTTCGACAATGTAATATAGACCCAATTAAGTAATACATGAATGCGCAAGGCCACTTATGCGTGTAAGTATTTCTCACCTGATGATGAATGTAGCATTGGGTTCATTTGAATGCACTGCAAAAAGCAACAGAGTCCATAGCAGTATTCAGCAGCCCCAAGCATGCTGCAGGAATACATGGATAGCCTCTGATATGCTCAAAGATTAATAAATTAAAAAAAAAAAAGCAAAATTGAGTCATGCGTATGACATTCTGCACAACCATGAAGTATGATGTCTGCCCATCTTACATCATCTGGGATACTTTTTCACCTCAATTTACTCAACATTTAATAAAAGTTGATAATCTCATACATAGGAATATGTATTTCTGCACCCACCACCAAAAAAAAGTATTACTGCTGCTCTACTGCAGGATTAAATGACAATCAGTATTAATATTTCAAAACATAATAAGTACATGAGGTGATGCACAATAGCAGTAACAATTGTAATACAAAGAAAATGATGATTGCATGCTGTTTTATGTACCATGTGAATGAAATCTGAATGTATTCCTTAAAATATAAAAGCAGTTTTCATTAAATCAAATGTACCGGTTAAAACAGTAGCTAATTTAATGCCCCTGCTGGTTATCTGGGTATAGCTAAGGTTGTGGTACATCCAAAAAGGAGTGGTTCTAAATCTTGGAACAACAGCAGTACTCATAGTTGTTCATTCTGGTTCTGGCACCTTGAAGGGTGGCAGCACCGATGAAGCCCAAGGCCTTACTCCAAGCCAGTCAGTTAAGGAGACCCTGATAATAGTCCTCCTTCTTAGATAATTATATCTAGATAAGATCCAGGTGTGCACAAGCGGAACTGAATGGAAAATGATTTATATCTAGCAGGAGTTGAGTGAACATCTGTCATCCCTGACAAGGATCACATCCTATGGCCAACAGTACTGCCACAAGTACAATGACCTACAGAATCACACCCCCTACCAGTTGGATGAGTGAGTTGATCAGGTAGTGGCTAGATGGCCAAAGCTCTATAGTAAGTATTAATGTTCTTGGAAGGTCATAGTAAATATAGGTTTAATAAACTAAACTATAAGAAGGTTGCATAGCTGAAGATATTTGCTAGAAGAAGTATGTGTGCCTGTAAAGTGTATCTGTCCTGTTGTTAAAATAATGCAGAACAAAGCAAAAAAAGATCTGTACACAGAGCTGCATATGTGTACAAACACATAGAATGTTTATAAACTAACATAATTGTCTGCATACACACAAATGTAATATATATACGGGTAAACTAATAATCTACACATATATATATATATATATATATATATATATATATATATATATATATATATATGCAAATCACAGATACACATCTGCATGGCTACACTTATATCTTTTAGTTCATGTATTTATACAGAAAGCAAAAAAAAATTGCATTTCTACATATTTTCATTTTGCATTGCATTAACCTACAGTAGGTAGTAGTTAAATTACATGCAGACAATTTGAGTAGGCCATAAAATTATTTATTAGGATAATTATTGTAAAAGATAGTAATTTGTTCCACAATATTAATTGCATGTACAAGATGGCTGAACTCAGTCAGGCACCACACACTAGTCAGCATGGAGGTTAGGGGAGCAGGACAGGGGATACAATGTCAAGTGATTGCCCAACACTCACTTTAATTGAAATGACCAATGTTATTACTTCTGTATACATGTTTAAATCATCTCATTATATTCTTAGAGTTCATATGGAAGAAAACTGTCAAAGCACTGACTTCTCTGCAGCTAAGGAAATTAAAACTTCCATGGTTTGCTACATTTTTTCTGTATGAATGCACCTTCTGACTGAACACAGTTCACAGACTGTTACATGCAAAGCATAATATTAAAAAAATCCACAAAAATGATATCAATGTGGTTATAACTTGCAGTAAAGAAAAGATTGGCAAAGTAAATGAATTCAGATAGTACAACATATTTCAACAAATGCATACTAAGCAAATACTGCAGTAAATAGAATGCCTTGAAAATAACTTCTAGTCGTGTAAGTAATGTTATGAGGAAAAAGGTGAAATAAAGGTAGAGAATAATTGTCTTAAGTCTTTATAGTTGGGAACAAATCACCTATAACAGAAGGCAGCAGGGAAGACAAACAGGTAGACTGGTTGAAGAAACTGAATAAAGTAGTAAACAGTATTATGCGTTTAACTGATTTCATTATACATATAGGCAAATAACTAATACAGCATATTAAAAGAAGGACTGCATTCAGTACATTAGTACAAGCAGACATGACAGATATGTCAGTATATAAGTGCAGTATTATGCCTTTAACTCATTTTATTACTGTACAAAGAGAAATAATTTATACAGCAAAGTAAACAAAGCACTAATGTGCATTTAGTACAATACGGTTGGCAACAATGAGAGATGTCAATATATATAAGTGCAGTATTCTGTCTTTAATTCATTTTATTAAGATGTATTTATAAAGCATATTTTCAATGCAGTACTGCAAACAAAAGCATGACAGGCACAACTACGATCATTATGTTTACATGATAGTCTACAAAATGTAAACCTCACCATATCTTGATAGCAAGGACTTTCCTACAAAGCAAGCATAAGCACTTCCCATACAGTTTCACCCAAATGTTTGCATAAGACATTCCCATGCATTTTGTTCTACTTCATTAAATATTTATAATATAAAAATGCTTTAAAGTAAGAAAGTGAATGCTGTTTAATATGATGTGAGATTTTATCACGTGTATTTTCTCTTTTGTCTCTGCCTCCTCCTTTTTTCTTTTTTTCTTATTTTAATTATGCATTTGTTTTTCTCTTTATTATTTTCCTTCTTTCTCATTTATGCTCATTCTTTATAGATCAAAAATCCTCTGGGGTAGGCCAGGCATGTACCTCCTAGGTTAGGGAGCATACACCCTCCTCCCATCTGGGGACATCCTTGCAGGGTTGAGGCAGTGGCACTGGCCTTGCAGGCATCCCAACATGAGGTAGTCTGGCAAGCCACACTGGACAGGAGCTCCTAGACATGGTTGAGAAAGTGCTAGAGCAGGTCATAGACAGATGGATTCAGCCAATCAAAGACTGTCTTCAGTGTGGTCAAGATGCACTGTCTCAATTGATGCTGATCTCAGCACCACCACCACCACCACAGGGTTTTCCACTGCAGCATAATCTGCCAGTGAAAACATTTGAGGGTCTGTGGACTTGTATTCCTGGTGTCACTTCCTCAATTCTTCTTCCCTTATCCTTTCTCCTATACCCGCTTACCTATTTCCAACCCACATCACCCTCTTACATAAAAAAAAAAAAAAAATGGGGGAGGCTCTCCCAGACAATAAATAAATAAAGACAATGGGGAAGGCTATCCCTGGCAAAAAAAAAAAAAAAAAAAAAATACAGCACCCTTTTTTGCTCGTCTAGTGAGGATACAGTAGACGAGACTTCATGGGCTCTGTTCAAGCAGCTTCGTTATGTACCAACACATCAGGATTGAGGCTTAATAACTTTAACTTAGATAAACTTATAAGCAAACTAGCTATTACATTCATACATGCTCACTCTCTGACTGCACTCTCAAAATGGCACTGAAGCCCGCACATACTTGCTGTTTATATGCACGTGCCATCCCTGAAATGCTCCTTAAAGATACAGCATGCACACTCTATTCTATATCCTCCCTCTTTGACAAATAAGTCATGCAATGTTGACGACATTAATTGACAAGCAATTGTTGCAAATAATACTTTGTCATGCAATTATTAACTAAATACATATAAACAATTATGTCCAGGTTGCTGTTTATTTCACACTAGGTCTGAAAATATGACCAAATCGTATGACATAAAAATTAGAATTAGGTCTAACAACTGGGACTGTCTCTGTTGAATGTTCAACTTTAGGGACATCAGGAATATCATCAGGAATGGAAGTAGAAGTTAAGACATGTTCTGCAACAGGAACATTATCTCGATTGCTCTGAGGTCTAGAGTCGTTATCAAAGGAACAATGCTGTGATATTGGTTCTGATACAGGAAGTAGACGTCTGTGATTTCTCCTGTACTCCACACCCTCAGCTTCTACAAAGTAGAATCTTGGTTCAGTACATATACCTGTCACTTGACCAATCCAGTAAAAACCTTTTGCCGTTTGTATACTCACTGTCTCTCCTTCTTTCAATGGACAAAGAAATCTGCTCAATTTGTCATAACTGGACTTCTGGAAAGAACACTTTCTGAGTAGTTGAGCTCTTAGCTTTAGGCCTGAACAAACTGAAAGGGATAGGCACTTTTCTTTTGGTTTGCCTAGATAGAAGTCCCTGAGCAGGCAAACCAAGTATATCATAACAGGGTATGTTTCTGAGATTAAGTAAATTCAAAAAGACATCAGTATTATCACGCTTTGACTTCTTTAATTGCTTTGCGCTCTGTAATGCACGTCCAGCTAGTTTATTTGACTGTGGATATTCTGGACTACTAGTAACATGTACAAAGTGCCATTTGTTTGCAAATTTCTGAAAAAGCTGACTAGTAAATTGGGTACCATTATCAGAAATAACTTTGTGTGGACTACCACAAGAAATGTATAGTTATCCCCTTTGGGAAAAACATGTACCCATGAATTACCACATAGGTGGCAGTACATTAAACACCGAAAGTATGGTAAGAGATTTGGGGACACAGGTGGACAGTGGTCTCACCTTCGATAACCACATCACCACAACAGTCAGGAAATCCTTCTATGTGGCACACCTCATCACTAAGGGCTTTTCATCCAGAAAAAGGAGGTCATTGTCCCACTGTACTCATCCCTCATTAGACCCATTATAGAATACAATGCCTCGTTTGGTATGTACCTTTCAAGACATCTGAAACAACTGGAAAGGCCACAGAAATACATCACTAAAAGAATCACAGTCCTAAAGCAGATGCCCTACGCTGACCACCTTAAAAACTTCCAGCTATACTCTGTCGCATATCATCTACTCAGAGGTGATCTCTGCTTAACATACAAGCCCATGTCAAACCCAGAGCTGTTGGACATGCTACACTTAAAGAAATCCCAATCCCTCAATGCCACACACCCCAGGGATCTAAACCTTGTCATCACAATAAACAAAACATACTGGATGTATAGGTTCCTGACCCAGAGACTCTCCAGACTCTGGAATAGACTGTCCATACATGTCAAGCAGAGCACCTTTTTGGTCCTCTTCAAAGGGAACCTTGACAATTGGATGGGAGCAAGGAAATTCACCCCTGGGATCACATCAGTCACCCTGCTAGACAGGGGTCCAGGGAAGTAAATACTGTGGGAAGAAATAGCTAGGGAATTGTTATGGCTAGGCTTGTATGACTAGGGCCGATAGCCTAGTACCAACCTATGAAGCTATGAACCATGGAGTGAGAAATGACGTTTCAGCTTGGTGATAGCAGTGGATGTTAGGTTAGTAAATCAATCTCAAACCAGTTTGGATAAGAGTCTACCAACACTAACTAATGCTGATTGCTCCACTCGAATATGTCAGTTGCTACTGTTAACCAAGGTAGTTCAGGAACATGACTTAGCTGAAGGGGTTCTTTTTGAAAACATGGTTTAGTACTACTGCATACTGAATAAGAAGAAAGTACTTTATCAATGTATTTTGCTAGAAAAGGCAAGAATACTAGTTCTCTTGCCCTTCTTTTGGTAGATTCAGAGCCTGGGTGACCACGATGCAAAATCTGGATATATTCATGTTGAAAGGAAGCAGGAACAACAATTTTATGACCTTTGAAAATAATGCCATCTTCCATCAACATCTCATCTCTTTAAGGAAAATAAGTCTGCACTTCTTGCTTTGGTGGCCATCCAACATTAATGTAGTGGTTGAGGTTTTTCAAAATTGAAACAGTATTTGTATGATTTCTCAGCTCATCAAGTCTTGTGGTAGAAAAATTATGCACTTCCATGATGTCAAAGTCAAAATTCTCTGCATGAAGCTGTTCCGTTGTATTTCTGGGCAATCTGAATAAGGTATCAGCCAGATAAAGTAGTTTGGCTTTTGTATAGACCATTTTGAAGTTCTACTTTTGCAGTTTGAGCATCATTCTTTGTAATGTTGCTGGAACTGAATGCATAGGCTTCTTTAGAATAGTAACTAGAGGTTGGTGATCATTATCAATCTGAATAGCTCGACCACAGATATAATCATGAAACCTTGAACATGCAAATACTATTGCAAAAAGTTTGAGTAAGAGTTCTTGATGCATAGGCTAGTGAAACAAGTCACTGGTCTATTGACATCATAGTATCTTAATGTAGAAGGGGTGGCAATTTTCTGCTTAAGGTCTTCAAATGCTTTCTGTTGCTGTTCCAACAAGACCATGTAGTATTTTTGCACATCAGCTCTCTCAAAGGTGCTGTCATCTCATTGAAGTTGGGTATAAACTTGCCTAAATATTTGACCATACTAAGAAAATGTTGTAGAGCCTAAACATTATCTTGGTACTGACATCTCAAGAATGGCTGCTTTCTTGGATGGGACTGGTCTCAAGCCAGTGCTGGTAAATAAATTACCTACATGTGTAACTTTTGGTAGTCTGAATTTGCACTTTAGAGGCTTGAGCTTTAAGTTTACTTCACGTGCTCTGTCTAGAACCCTCTTTAGGTTTCTGATATGCTCTGCTTCACCATTGCCTACTACCAATAAATCATCTACTATTACGGCACAAGGATAACCTGAAAAAAATTGCTCCATTGCACACTGAAAGACTTCACTTGCAGAATTTATTCCAAATGGCATCCTGAGGAATCTGTATCTGCCAAATGGGGTACTGAAAGTAGTCAGTAATGAGGATTTGTGATCAAGCATCACTTGCCAAAATGAACTTTTTGAATCTAAGATAGAATAAACAGTGACATTCGGTAGTAGGGCTGCGACCTCTTTAACTGTATGCATAGGATGATGCTTTCTCTTTAATTCTTTGTTCAAATTTCTTGGATCATACATATTCTGATTTTGTCTGAGCCTGTCTTGTGGGCTGCTACCATGGACGACAGCCATTCAGTTGGTTCTGTAACTGGACAAATTACACCTTGCTGCACCATTTCATCCAGCTGAGCTTTAACTTATTCTGCATAGCTATTGGAACTTTTCTTGCTGGTCTGACCACTGGAATGACCTCTGGGTCTAACTTCATAGAATACATAACTGGAAGTTTGCCCAACTTATCATCAAAAACATCAGCATACTCTGAGAAAACAGCTTGAGTAAAATTGGAACTAGGAAATTTGCTTATATGATGAACTTCTATGGTAAAAGAAAGTAGATTCATTCTTAAACTATCTCTGAGACCAAGTAATGACTGCACAGGTCTTCAGACTACATAGAATAACAAGCTGATAAATAACATGAAAACACTACTTAGCCTTTGACTTGAATTTTTCACCTCCATAAGCAACAAGTTTCGCATAACTATTTATTTTATTTATTTTACATTTGTTGACCAGAATAGTCCGACTGGATACATGTCCATTTTCAGCAGAGGCCCAGGGAGAAAAGCACCAGACATACATACAAAGACTATTACATATAAGATGTAAAAAAACATTTGCCAAGATCAACATATAAGATGTTAAAACATTTGTCAAGATCAGAGCAGTAAATGATACAAACATACATAGATTCATACCCCATCAGTCTAACAATATAATACATTGTTATAAGGTTACAGACATACACTTAGGATGTAGACAGAGTGGAGGAAGATGTCCTGTTTTAGTACATGAGTATTTGGAATTAATTAGTCCAGATTGTACATGGGCAAAGCCAGTGCAGCTTGAAGTACTGTATTACATTTTTCTTTAATTGTGTTGGAGAGAGTTCTGAAGTAAAGTCAACAGGAAGAGAGTTTCAGGTTTTTCCCACGGAGCTGGCAAACAGTGATTCACCAGCTAAGTTGTTGGCTTTGAAAGTTTGAACTAAGAGTTTGTTGGATGAGCGTAATGCCCTAAGGTTACTATAGGGAGTGATAAGGTTAATGAGTATGGGCGTATTTTCAGTCTGATAGAGAATCTTGAGAGCTACTATTAGTTAATTGACCTGAAGTAGATTAGGTAATTCAAGACACCCTGGAGAGTTTAGGTTAAGGCAGTGATGGGTTCTGTAAGCTGCACCAGTGGTGAATTTGGCAATGTTATTATAGCAACTAAATAGTTCGTTAAGGTTAGTCTTACTCAAGTTTGTAAATAAAGGCGACGCATAAAGGAGGGTGGAGAGAAGGTGTGTTCAGGCAATGACAGTTCTAGTTAATGGAGTTAGGTATGGTTTAATCCTATAGAGTGATCCAAGTTTTTAATCGACAGTTTTAATAGTTTGATTAATGTGTAAATTGAACTTGAGGTTATTGTCAACTATTTCTCCTAAGAGTTTGGTAGAGGGGACAGGAGAAATGATGGTCCCATTGTTAGATTTTATAGTAAAGGCTGGTAAGGGGTGTCTACTTTTGGGGGAGAAAAGCAATAGTTTTGTTTTGTTTGGATTTAATATGAGCCACCTATTAAGTAGCCAGTTTTCTACTGTTTTAAAAGTGGCTTGAAAACTATCTGAAGGTCCCTAGGTGAGGTGGCCGAGCATATTAAAGTCAAATCTTCAGCATTTTGAACACAGATTAAGTTTGAGATGATCTTGTCATTAATAAAGATAGAAAATAGGAGAAGTCCTAATATAGATCCCTGGGGGACTCCTAGGAGGATAGGTAGTAGGGTAGATAATTTGTCCTTCCATAGGACAGCTTGATGTCTACCATTCAGATATGATTGGAACCACTTGAGAGTCTGGTTATCTAGGGAGACAGTTTTTCAGTAATAGTATGAGAAGTTGGTGGTTAACCATGTTGAAGGCCTTGGAAAGATCTAGAAAGTGGGCAGAGGAAAGTTTGTAATTATTCCAGTTTTGGTTAATGACATTAGCAAAGGAGAGGAGGGCCGAGGTAGTGCTATGGTATGGTCCAAAACCATGCTGAGTGTTAGTCAGGCGATTGTTCTTGATAAGGTAGCTTATGAGTTGTTTGTGGATACATTTTTCCATTATTTTTACTAGGGTGACAGGATAGCTATGGGTCTATAGTTTGATAATTCAGTTGAGCTGCCCCCTTTATAGAGAGGGATTACATAGGATGTCTTCCAGATGGATGGGATGGTAGCCTCAGATATAGTTCTATTAATCAGGATGGTGAGTGGATACACTATGACTTTTGCAGCTTTTTGAAGGTACTCAGCTGGGAGGAGATCTGCGGATAGGGTGGTTGGTTTTAATTTCTTGAGTAGTGTAGTGATAAGTGAGGTAGGAACTGGTTGGAACTTAATGGAGAGTTGGGAGCAAGGTAAGGCATCAGTAGGGTTTGGGCAACTGGGAGATAGTTGGCTAGCTAGCTGCTGGATGGTTTCTGTAAAGAAGATATTGAAGGTGTTGGCTACTAATTCTGGTGGTTTTCATTTAGTAGCTGAGGGGGAAAGAGTGGAAGACTGACCTGGATGTAAGAGTTTGTTTACTACTGCCCAAAGTTTTTCAGGATGGTTTTGGTGCATTTTTTGTAGATGACAGTAATATTTTTTTTTATCTATTATAATGAATTTTTTTGAGTCATTTCTTAGCTGTCTATATCTAAGTTGATCTGTGGGGGCTTTTGTGGTATGGCATGTTATCCAGGCTCTGTTTCTTCTAAGTTACATTTTTTGTCTTGTTTCTTTAGAAAGCTATGGGGCAAATTTTGTTTTTGTGCTAATAAATTGTGCTGGTGCATGTATGTCAAGGATGGCTAGGAATTTGGTATTAAAGTAGGTTACAGCCTCTTTCAGTGGAAGATGCTTACGAACTGACCAATTACATGTTTTGAGTTCATTTTTAAAACTAGCAAGGTTGAATTTCTTGCTGTTCCTTATTGTTTTGTAAGTGGTTTGGTTAGGGACTTCGGCTTTGTGCCTGATTATACAGGTAAGAAAGTGATCACTTATGTCATCAGGCAGGGTCCCAGCCTTATGCATGTAGTGATCACTATTAGTGAGTATCCAATCTAGGGTGCTTTTTTTATTGTTGGGTTTACTGATCCTAGTGGGGGAGGATATGACCTGCTTAACTCCGTAAAGGTTTACACGGAGAGTAGGAGGATCTGTAGAGCAAGAGTACCAATTTATGTTAAAATCACCAAGAACAATAGTTTATTGGGAGTATTTATCTGACAGCCAGCAAAGAAAATCTTTAAGGGTGTTTGTGTTATTGCCTGGGGGAATATAATCACAAACTATATTTATGCATTTATCCTTATTAATTTGTAGCTTAGTAATGAGGATGTCAGCATTATCTACTTGAGTTGTTTGTGGAGTGACACAGTTCATTTCCAGTGTACTTTTATATAGAACAGCTACCCCACCTCCTTTCCTAGTGGTGCGGTCAAGACTTAGTATGTTGTAACCTGGAGGGATTATCTCATTGTCTATTGCTGAAGATTTTAGCCAGGTTTCAATAAGACATAGTATATCTGGGGAGAGAGTATCTAAGAGGGCATGAAGGTGATGGAGCTTGTTATTTAAACTTCTAATGTTTAGGTGACTAATCAAGAGAAAGTTAGTGGGTTTGTTTATGGTTTGTGAGTTAGTGAGAAAAGTGGTAGATGGGAGAAGATGGACCAGGGTTTGGGTGGATTTCTCCATCCATGGTTAGGTTGCATTGTAGTCTAATTATGAGTTTCAGATATTTAAGTATTAGTCTATGACATCTTTTAGTTTTGGGATTGACATATCTGGATCTAGCAGGATGGAGGTATTTAGTATGTAAAGGGCAAGGTGTGTAGGGATTTATTAAATAATCTAATTTATTTGATGCTATCATGATAGTAGTTTGGGCTCGAGGATGATGGAAACCTAGGTAACTCTGATGCTCATAGGCGGTGAGAAGATAAGGGATAATCAGCAGTGTGAGTAGGGTGTAGATAATTCTTAATTTGAATTTTAACATTGATAGTGGCTCTGACATTGTATAGTTAACTTATGCACAGGTTATAGAAAAGTAAAGTAAATAGGGATAGAAGAAGGAGGGGTCTATTTTATGAATTATGAGTTATGATAACTGACCACATTGAGTTGTTCACCAGCTCTCACTTTAGCAAATGTGTCTGCTGACATAACATTGCACTTTGAACCAGTGTCTACTTTGAGCTCGGTGGATTTACCATTGATCTGGACAGCACAAAACACTTAATTTTTTGCCAACAAATTCACTGCATCAGTCTTTTCACCAACTACTGATACACCATCTACATATAAAGTAGAATTGCAGCTCTCTATATGATCGGATTGCTTTATTGAGTGACCCTTCTTTATAACTGTGTGAGGTTTACTTGATTTGCAAAACTTTTGGAAATAGTTCTACTTTTTACACTTGTGGCATTGCTGACTAAATGCTAAGCATTTTTCTCTTTTAGAATCATGATTGGTACCACAATTGTGACAGACAGTTAACAATAAAGTTGGATTTAGGTTTTACTGTCCCACACTTGTACTGCACTGAGCAAGCTCCTTTCTTAGAACTTGCTGGAAAACTATATGGTTTCCCTCGTGAACCAACAGAAGCTGAGGCTGCCATGTGCTTAAGCCTGCTTCTGCTTGCCACATGTTGCATGCTATCTACATTTGCTCTGGAGCCTGCTGAAGCCATGCTCTTACCACTTGCAATCATACTTGTGTGCCTTTCTGCAACTTCATGGATTTGACAAATCTCAATAGCTTTACTCAGCATTAAATCACTGTCACAAAGTAAATTTTTTCTCACTGCAGTACTATTAATATCACACACAAGACTGTTCTTTATTAACTCATCTTTCAAGTCACCACACCGACACGTTAGCTTTGTTTCTCAGGTCTTTAATGTAAGCTGCAAAATTTTCCACTGGTTTCTGATCTCTTGTGTAAAACAAATGCCTCTCTAATGTAATATTTGTCTGTGGGTTGCACAATTCCCTGAATCTGTGCTTAAAATACTAAGGGTCTTCATTTGATTCAGTCTTTACAACAATATGATGGTTTTCACCTTCTCTCTCATATACTGTTGGTGCATACACAAATGAATGTTGTCTTTCAATGGCCTCTGACCCAGCTAGGTTTATCAAAATGAATGCCCTGGTGTAGTAATCTTTGTCAGAATAAGCTACTTGTATAAAAATATCATACTCTTGCTCAAATATTCTCCAATTCTCTGCAATATTCCGATCAAATACAAGTAGTGAGGGCATTTGAAATCTGTCTGCCATATTAACACATAACAGTGAAGGGTTTTGCAAGTCTGCATGAACATACATATGCCAGAAATTTATGCCAGTGCTTGTAACTTTGCCCAGTAGCCAAAATGTAGGACAACTGAAGTAACCCGTTACCAAGAATCAAATAAAACTCCAGAGTACAAGGCACCAATAAAGGCTGTCCCTCCAAAAAATGAACAGCAATGGTAGTCAAAAATCTTTAATAGTAAACACACATAGCAGGATTAAGCACTTACATTTCCCAACAGGAAACTTCATCAGAATCAACTGCAATAACTTCCTCCAAATTTTAATACATTAGATAACAATCTCATTGGTTTAAGACACATTTAAACACAACTCTTTTGCAAACCAATGTAAAATGAATTATATTTTAAGCATAAATTAAAAACAATATTGTTGCACTCAATATAAAAGTAAAAATGTATAAAACTAATGTGTATAATTACACAGATCTGGTCTTTCAGAAAGACTTTTTTACTTTGTTCAAAAAAGGTTTTACTTTTGTTCCAGTCAGGAAGGGAGAACTGGACAATTTGATTTTGGATGTTAAGATGTTTACTTGGAAACTTAACTTAGAAATGTTGTTTAAAGATCAATTACCTTCTGAAACCACCCCTAACTTAATTAAAAAATAATTATATTCAACCCACCTTTACACCATGAGCTCAACAATTTTGAGGTCTTGGTTACCAATGAGTTAAGAAACAAGTTTTTCATCAATAAGCGACATTATCATAACCTTTCCAGGAAAGAGAAGACAGTGTTAGGAAAATTGACTCAAAACAACAATTTGAGGGGAATGAAACCGAACAAGGGGGGTGGGGTGATTCTTATGGAAAATTGGATGTATATGACTAAGATGATAGAAATACTGAATACAGATGGTACATATTTTACAGTTTCTAAAAACAAACTAAATATAGCATACGGGAAAATAGACCTGATTTTGGAGGACAATTTAACCCAAGGTTTGATTGATGAACCTTATGTTCCAGGAATTTTTGGACAGCCTTTATTGGTGCCTTGCACTCTGGAGTTTTATTTGGAACTTTGCCCAATAGCACAACAAGCTTCTGAATAACTGAACTTTGTGAAAAAAGTCTTTTGGGCATTGTAATACTCTTGAAATTACATACTGTAAGAAATCACCTAATCACTGTGCGAATAAAGCTGAGCAGAAGGAGCTCAGACTAAGAAACATTTTGAAGTAGAGGCACTTTGCGAATAAAGAGTACACAGCGCACTGAAACTTTCCCAAAAATGGGGATAATTTGCTAAATAACTCTTTACAGTGCAAGAAATAACCTATAATGGCAACACTTTGCGAATAGACACACCCAGGACAATAAACTTTTCAAAATGGCTGTATTTTGACTGCACTTTATGAAATAGTTGCACTTTGCACACAAATAAACTCTAGAATAAATGCACAGTGATAAGCGCACACTGTAAGCACTTTTACACACTTTGAGATACTTCAAATAACTCTAGTTATGCCCTTTATACAATACAAAGTAGTAGTCATTGCAAAACACAGTACTTCACCAAAAAACATGCAGTTGCCTTACTTTATGTATGTTTAAAGTGCACATTTTTGCCCTTATAATATTAGTTTTGCTCGTTTATTTTTTTCATGCCCATTGTACTTTTCTTGTGCTCATTTTACTCTAAACATGCCTATTGTACTTTAAACATGCTTGTTTTGCAATTCCAACGTAATTCCAAACCCCTTATGTGCTTTTATCAAATCTCTTAATTGTAAAGATTTTGTTTAATTAATAAACCTTTTGTTCCTCTCACTTTTTTAATAATGTGGTTTGTGCCCTTGTAATACTCCATTTTATCTTGTTTATAAAATAAACTATTTGTGCAAGTTTTCATTACCTTTGGTTGTTTTCTGGCTCTTTTTCGTGCTCGTTTCTCTTAGTTTACCTTCACTGTTAACTCTGCACCTCATGGCTCTGTATATCAGTCTCTGGAATCTCAATTCTGACACCATGTCGCTCATCTACTCAGGATACAATAGACGAGACTTCATGGGTTCTGTTCAACCATCTTTATTATGTACAAACACATCAGGATTGAGGCTTAATAATGTTAACTTAGATGAACTTATAAACAAACTAGCTATTACACTCATACATGCTCAATCTCTGGCTGCACTCTCAAATTGGCACTGAAGTTAGCACGTGCTTGCTATTTATATGCATGCGCCATCCTTGAAACAGCACGCACACTGTATTCTACACCCTTCCTTTCCCACATTCCAGCACAACCCTCTTGATGTGTTCTTCCTCTGTTTCCTTTTTTGCTGTGCTTCCCCTTCTCAGTCTTTTCTATGTCCCCCTTTTTACTGTTTAATGGAAACAACTGGGTGTCCAAATAAGGATACTCCTTTATAAAACAGTAGTGTTTCATGTGTGACTGCCCATGGCTGTGTCTGTCTGCAATATCTGAATACATATAAAGTTCTATGAAGCCTATAGCTTTCATGTAGTACTTTACATTTAGTTAACACTTGACTTTAGGTACTTTGTGCTTTTTGCCTTAAGTTGGCATGATTTTGTTTCAGAATGCCTTTGTTTTTCTTTATTCATCTAGAATAAGATTCACTTATCTCATTTACACATAGAGATGCTCCTCATGAATACTACTATGTACCTAAGATTTCTTGGAGTTAAGTCATAGGAGATTTCCTGGAGTTAAGTCATAGGAGACTCCATTGTGAGACACACAGATGTGCCCCTCACCAGGCTGGATAAGGAGAAACTCACTGTTAGTTGTTTGTCAGGTGCCAGAATCTGCCATATCACCCATACACTCAAGTCTATCAATGACAGGTACTGTTATGCTTCTTTCATAGTCCATGTTGACGTGAATGACTTGAGACTTACCTCCCTGGACAATATGAAGACAAACATGATCAAGCTCACTGAATATGTGTCCCAGGCAGGTATGTTCCTAGCCTTAAGCAACATTCTACCATCACCTGGAATGATGACTCAATAGAAACAGCAAATGATTGACTTTAACAATTAGCTTAGTTTCTGGTATCATTCCAAGGGGATCCAGTACCTGACAGCCTGGGAAGACATGACTGACAAACCACAATGCTTTGCTAGAAATGGCCTGCATCTGTCTCCCTTGTGCTTCAGGCTCCTGGCAAAGGCTCTTGCCTCCCACATAGTGCCATTCTTAGGCAATGTCGTGATGTCAAAACTACCAACGTGAAAACTTCATCAAAATGCAAATTAAAGGTCATGCTGCTAAATGCTAGGAGTCTAAACATGAAACTGCACTCATTAAAAACATTGTTAACCCTTGAAGTTGCTGACATTTGTGCAGTCACAGAAACTTGGTTCAAGGCTGCAGAGAGCACCCCAGCCATACCACATTACTCATCCTGTCATACATTCAGACCACAAACCATTGGCAGCAAAACAAAAGGAGGTGAAGTTGCAATATATATTAAAGGCATATACATACTAAATCTAGAGCACTTGATAATAGTTTTCAACCTTACTCACAAACACTGGCTAATCTACAATGTATGTACTGTACCTGTGTACTATGTATGTATTCTACCTATGTTCCAAATTTCAGCTGTACACCACAAATCTATTAATTACCTTTATTTTTAAAATTAATATTTTTTTGTTTGTTCTCTCCACTGTAACTGTTTATGTGCCGCATACCACTGTAAAAACATGTCTCTTGTAATTTGTGTGTATACTGATCATGTCTAAATAACTAAATGTGTCTATAATTTTTCTTTGTGGAGCTTTTCTCCCCGGGCCTCTGCTGAAAAAGGGCCTTTATGGCTCAGTCAGACCCCCCCCCGGTTAACAAATGTAAAATAAATAAATAAATAAATAAATACACATCTCCAGGCTGGTCAAACAATATGACGCACGGGAAACACTCCACATGCAGTTGACCATTGACAGGACCCCTATTTAAATCATAGCAAGCTACAGGCCCCCAATGTTGATTCAAGATGTCCACTCAACCTATCTGAACCTCTTCAAATCTATCAAGATTCAACCATTTACTCTGTTCCTGGGCAACTTTAACTATCCAGCCTTAGACTGGAAAAACTACTCATGCAAAACACAAATGCCCAGAGATTCCTTGATTTCATCAATGCAAAAGCCTTGGGCCAGCTGGTCGACATCCTCACAAGAGGAAAAAATATCTTGGACTTGGTATTAACCAACATGAGTAACCACTGCAATGCCCCTACAGTGTCATCCTCCCTGGTAAGATCCGACCACAAATGGTCACTTTTGAAGTCACCATCTCTCCCAAGCCCCCCCCCCCCACCCACCCAGCTAGAATCAAAAAAAAAAAAACTTCTCCAAAGCGGAATACAAGCTCCTGAGGAAAGGTATATACATCTTCACAGCCCCCTCCCCCACAATAGGAACTGGCACATATGTCCAAACCAACACCAAAGTACTATACAAGTATTTATATAGTTGCTTGGAATCAGGAATACCTGATAAGACAAAATCCTCCTCCTCAAAAAAGAGTAAACCTGTCAGGTGGATATCTGCAATAAATAAACTCTATAATAAAAGGGAAAAAAATTGCTGTCCAGGACCAAGAAAGAGCTGGTGCCTAATTGGAAGCAATCTCTCCTTAGCCTAAACAAGCAAATAAGAACACTAGTGAAATCTTCCAGTGCAAACTTTGAGTCCAAACTGGCCACATCTACTAAAGACAATCACAATGCTTTCTTCACATATATGAGGCTACACACTCAAGTGCGCTAGCCTGTGTTACATATTTATTGCATTTTCATGCTGTTTGTTGCAAAAAAGAAAAAAAAAAAAATGATCCTTGTTTTCCGTCTTTCCTGACCTAGAGTAGTCCAAATACAGGCTTTGCTGTATTCTGGACTTTTGGAAAGTTCCTGTGTTGCCCATTTCTTTTCTTGGATAAAGGGAGGCTTCTTTGTTCACCAGTGGCAGTGGGGAGCTTAGAGCAGCCTATCTATCCCTGGAGGAGTGGTCCCAGCACAAGAATCTGGTAGTCTATTGGCCATTTTGGGCCAATTTCTAGCTCTTTCAAGTCCCCCTGTATAAAACCCGCTTTGCTGCTATAGCGATTTTATGATAGCAGCATCGGGCAGCTCCGCTTAATTGGGTTTAAAGTATTCTTGGCTCCACAAAGTCTGCTCTTCACTTTTTCCCTTAGAACTGATCTAGTTCTCATAATAAACACCCTATTCCTACTCTAAAGCCTGGCACTTGCTCACTAAAGCAATTATATAAGTCAGCACTAAAAAATTAAAAGCACTACACCCTCACAAACTCCCCTTGAGTACCTTGTTCCCCATTGGCCCTTTTTTCAATTATAAAGGAATTCCCAATACTATTCTATCATGTCCAAATGTCAGTTGTCAATCTCCTCTCCGGTCCAGCTGGTGAATCTGGGAATCTCGAGGCAATGTTACAACTGCCTCATGTACGCAGACAACCATTTCCTCCTCCCAACAAATTCCAACACATGTGAGAGATGCAACCATATAGTCAAACTGGAGGCTAAGCTTTCTCAATTCAGTACTGGCATAACCAGTCAGGAGGAGAAGGAAACCACACTCACTACAATTCCAGTCTCACATAGACCTACCACGACAGCAAACCAAACACATAAACCCACAAAAACATACTCGGAGGCTCTAAATAAAAATCTGCCTAAGCAGCAGAGACCTCCAAAGCAGACACCCAAGCAACCGCTACCCCAAAACAAAACACGTGCAACACATAGCTCACAAAGCCAGTGTGCCAAACAGTCACAGCCCTTAAGGCTAAACAACACACCTGATACACTTGTAATAAATGACTCTATCGTCAGGCACACTGACGTCCTGCTCACCAGGCTGAACAAGGAGAAGGTCATAGTGAGCTGCCTGTCGGGCGCTAGGATCCGCCACATAACACAAGCACTCAGGTCACTCCAAGGCAAGCACAAGTATGACTCAGTCATTGTCCATGCTGGTGTGAATGACCTGAGATGTACCTCCCTGGACTACATGAAAAGAGGCATAGAGGAGCTCTCTGAGCATGTAGCCCAGGCCGGTATGACCCTGACCTTGAGTAGCATCTTACCCTCACCAAGAATGATGCCACAATATGAAGGCAAGATGATCAATTTCAACAACTGGCTTAAGTATTGGTGTCATTCAAAGGGGATCCAATGCCTGTCAGCCTGGGATGACATGCTCGACAAGCCACGATGCTTCGCTAGGGACGGCTTGCACCTGTCACCCCTGGGCTTTTGGATATTGGCAAAGGCTCTTGCCACCCCCATAGTGCCTTTTTTAGGCAAGGCTCAAAAGACAAACCCACCTCCATAGGTATCACAAGGGATAAGAAACTAAGAGTAATGCTACTCAACGTCAGAAGTCTAAACCTCAAGATGCACGCACTCGAAACTCTCCTTAGCATGGAGAACATCTATATCTGTGCAGTAACAGAAACCTGGTTCAAGGCTCCCAAGAGCACCCCAGCACTACCAGGTTATACCTCATACCATGCTTTTCGGCCCCAAAACTTGGACCGAACCACAAAAGGAGGGGAGTATCAATATTCGTCAAAGATACCCACACCTCCAGGTTGGTGGCACAGCACAAAGCATCAGAGACTATCCATGTGCAACTAACAGTGGGTAAAACTGCCTTCCAGTTTATAGCCTGCTACAGACCACCCTCCCAAACCCAGGAACCCCACTCGGCCTTCCTGAGAACACTGGAAAATATGAAGGTCTCTCCAAACACCATTATATTGGGCGACTTCAACTACCCAAACATAGACTTGGAGCATTACTCGAGCTCCAACACCCTAGCCCCTAGAATTTATAAACTCAAATGCTATGGAACAACTTGTTACCACTCCCACAAGCGGGGAAAACATACTGGACCTGATCATCACCAACATGGGTGCTCTATGCTCCAGACCAGACGTGTATCCCTCACTGGTAAGATCAGACCATAAACTAATCTCACTGGATATTTACATCCCGACCCCAACCCCTGCCCAGAAAACCACAGTGAAAAACTTCTGTAAAGCAAATTTCACACTCCTCAAAACTGATGTGGAATCCTTCAAAGCCCCCGGGCCTGTGGAAAATGCGGCCCAGACCGCAGAATCCTTTATAAACGCATTCTATGAACACCTTCAGGAATGCATGGATCATGAAATCCCAAATAAAATCAAGACCCAATCCTCCAAAGGCAGGCATCCTGTCTGGTGGACCCCAGCCATAAACAAACTATACAATAGAAGGAGGAAGCTACTACATGATAGAGCAAAATCCCAAAAAGGGAAGGCATCTCTGATCAGTATTAGCAAAAAACTACGGGCACTCATAAAATCGTCTATGGCCAGCTTCGAGAGAAATATTGCACAGGACACTAAGGATAATCACAAGGCTTTCTTTAGCTATGTTAGGAACCTGGGTGGGAATTCCCAGATATGCTCAGAATTAGTCCAAATTGACAAAAAATACACCGAACCCACAGACATTGCCAACATCCTAGCTGACAGGTTCAGCAAACTCCCCCCCTTCCCCACCAAAAGGGCAAATATCTATCCCAGCAGATTGCTGCCCCCCTGACATCTCAGATGCTCAGGTAAGAGCCGCCCTCTCCAGAGCAAAAAACACAGCATCAATGGGACCAGACGGTGTCCCGGGCTGCATCCTACATGAACTCCAAGAAGAGCTAAACCCAAACATAAAACTACTGTTCAATCTCAGCCTTACTACAGGATATGTACCCAAAGAGTGGCGTACAGCAACAGTGGTCCCTCTCCACAAAGGTGGTGCCTCAACGGATCCTGGAAACTATCGCCCCATAAGCCTGACTAGCTTGGTCTGCAAAGCTATGGAAAGGATCATCATGGACCTCATAAATAAAGATATCGGGGACCTACAGACACTGGATCCTACCCAGTTCGGCTTTGTTAAGGTCAGATCCTGCCTCTTAAACCTGGTTGATTTCTTTGAAACAGTCACCAAGGCCATTGATGAGGGGAAGGTGGTCCACACAGCCTACCTGGACCTCACAAAAGCCTTCGATACAATACCCCACTCAGGCATTATAGATAAGCTCACCAGCTTAAATACAAACCCCTATGTCACTAGATGGGTTGCAAACTGGCTCAAGGACAGAACCCACATGGTTAGAATTGCTGGAGCCATGTCAGACTCCAAACCAGTTACAAGTGGCGTCCCACAAGGCTCAGTCCTGGGACCTCTCTTGTTTGGTATATATTTCTCGGAGGTACAGGCCAACACAGAAGGACTGTGGCTGACCAAGTTCGCAGATGACTGCAAACTAGGCGCCATAATCAACTCTCCTGCCGACACAAGCATCCTGAAAAAGGGCCTGATAGAAACAGACAACTGGTGCCAGAGCCATGGCCTCAAGCTAAACGCCAAAAAGTGTATAGTCATCCCCTTTGGCAAAAACAAAGTGCCCACAAATTACCACATAGGTGGTAATCCATTAAGTACGGAAGAAGTAATTAGGGACCTGGGGACCCAAGTTGATAGCAATCTCTCATTTGAAAACCACGTGGCCAAAGTGGTTAGAAAAACATTTTATATAGCCCACCTAATCATGAAGGGATTCACATCTAGATCAGGAGTGGTCATCGTGCCTCTTTACTCATCCCTCATCAGGCCCATAATTGAGTACAATGCCCCTTTTGGGATGTACATTACCAGGCACCTGCAGCAACTGGAAAGACCCCAAAAGTACCTCACCAAGAGGATCAAAGGGCTCAAACAGATGCCATATGCTGCCCGGTTAAAGAAACTCCAGCTCTACTCAGTGGCATACCGCCTGCTCAGAGGCAATCTGTGCCTGATGTATAAAGCCATGTCCAATCCAGAATTAATGGACATGCTGCACCTCAGAAAATCCAAATCCCATTGAGCTATGCGCTCGAGAGACTTGAACCTCACCACTGAAATAAATAGGACATGCTGGAGGGACAGATTCATAACCCAGAGGTTCCCTTCACTCTGGAATAAAATCCCAGTCCAGGTTAGGCAGAGCTGACTCTCTTCAAGAGGAATCTTGATGAGTGGATGGGAGATCATAGGTTTACCTCGGGTATCACTTCTGTGTCACTGTTAGACAGAGGCACAGTATACTAACCTCGAAAAAGGGCATAACAAAATTAATTTAAAATGGGTGGCGAAAGCCAAACACACTCTGGCTAGGCTTATAAATGCTCTAGGGCAGATAGCCTAGTATGAACCTGTGAATCTATGAACCTATGAACCTATATCTGCAATCTCAAGGAAGCACTCAGATCTGCTGAGAACTGGTGGTCAATGGGGGTCTGCATCAGACTGTCGAATGCTGAACACATCGAAGCTTCAAACTTCAAACTTGAAAGTTTGAAGTCTAAAAACGTTGAATGTCAAAAAAAAAAAAACACTCAAAACCCAAAACAAAAAAAAATGCTCTATGCAGGGGCAAGCCCCCCTGCACTCCCCACACCTCCCGCTACTTAAACATACCAAGTGTGAGATCGCACTACAGTGCAGTAAAGGGACATCTTCCCTTCCTGCACTGTATAGTGATCTCCGGTATACATTTCAACATTTTTACACTTCAAACTTTCAAGTTTGAAGTTTAGTGCTTCAAACTTGTCAGCATTCGACATTATGATATAGACCCATCAAGGGCACTATATACACAAATGCCATAGATATAGCCAACCTGCTGCCAGACAGGTTCAGTAAAAACATCACCCCTTTGTTCCCCTCATCAGTAAATCAGGACATCCCTAGCACCTGCTCCCCCATTCCCTTATCTAGAGGGAGCAAGTCATCACTGTCCAATCAATGGCAAAAAATACAGCTTCCATGAGACCAGATAACATCCCAGGCTGCATCCTACATGAACTCAGGCAGGAACGTACAGCACTGTTAGGCACCCTATTCAACCAAAGCCTGAGTTCTAGCTTTGTCTGAGCCGAGTTGAGGAGGACAGCCACTGTGATCCCTTTGGACAAAGGTGGAGTGTCCACTGATCCAGGAAATTATAGACCCATCAGCCTAACTAGCCTGATCTGCAAGGGCATTAACAAGGACATTGTCAACCTCCAAACACTTGATCCCACACAGTTTGTTTTGTGATGCCCAAGCCCTGGCCCAGCAATTAAGGAGCCTCAATCCTTACCACTAACACCAGTGAGGGGTGTCTCATATAGGAGGAAAGGATAACAAATACACACAGTAAAGTGCAATTTCCCTTAAGAGCACACAGAGATCACAGTCAGTTCGGGGTTGGTTGCTCCCTTGCTTTCCAGGTCCCCAATATGACTCCCCACTGGCACAGCTATAGGGTCCAGATTTCAGCATAGTGGGCAAAATAAAACCTCCAGCACCCTCTCTGTCCAACCAGTGCTTCGTGTCCCTGCCGAAGTAGCTGACACACACTCACATAAACACTTTGAGAAGAGTTTATACCACCACACAGCCAATCCTGAGGACGGCTGGAACAGGTTCTCCAGGTGTGCCCCTTTTCCACAGACTATACGGTAATACTAGCTGCCACCACCCACTAATATTTATCAGCTACTCAAAGGCCCTTAAAATGGTGTCCAATTATTACTGTGCAATATTATTATCCAATTCGTAGTATAGCTCAGGGCTAAATCTATTGAAGTGGCTTTGTACAATTTTGCCAGAGGTGTGCAAGTACTCTCAAGAGCTTAAATTATCTCTACAAAAACAGCCACAGTTGAAAGGGTTTAAAATATTTAATAACAGTCAAAGCTCAAGACAATACTTTTTACTACACCGTGCTAGTCAAGATTTCAGAGATCACAGAGAAATACTTAAAATAATTCAGTAGTACAGTTCTGACATCACAGAAAAGAAAAAAAACACTTAGCCTAATCTTTCTAGTTTCTAGCTCTTTCTAAGAGAAAAACACAAGTCTAAGATAAACTTACATTTAGAGCAAGACAGTGCTGGTGAGTTGGATGGTCAAGACAAAAATGCTTAATGCTCTCTGATTCTCTCTGTTTTTAAAATCACATTCCTGGTTCACATTACATCATTCTTCACACTTCTCTGGGTTCCAGGCTAACAGAATCTACATTTACGTTCTTCACCTCTGGGCAGAAACCAGAGCAATAAATGACATTTATGCATGCAGATTCTGGCCATTAACTCCGGCCTTAAACAATAGGCAGGATGCCTCATTCTAGACTTACTGACTCCGGGTTTTAACATCAAAGGGTCACAACATGATTTACTTACTCAGTAGAGTGCACTGTTGTTACATTTTTTTCCAGTTCCACATGTAACGCTATTTTTACCATTTAAGACAACAAGCCTGTGGTTTACATTAATATTTACATATGACAGAATTATCTCCAAAAGTCTATCTGGCTAGGCTGGCAGCCTTCATCTATCTTCATCCAATCTTCACTGGTTTCATCAAGGGGAAGTCATGCCTGTTAAAAGTGTTCGACTTCTTTGAGACAGCCACCAAAGTCATGGACAAGGGGAAGACAGTGCACACCACCTACACTCACCTGGCCAAAGCCTTTGATACTATTTCCCACTCAGGTATAATAGATAAACTCTCTTTACTAGGCATCAATCCGAATGTTACCAGAATTGTAGCAAACTGGCTCACTGATAGAACCCACCTAGTCAAAATAGGGGAAGTGACCTCAACCAGTCATCCCATAAAGAGGTCTGTTCCACAGGGATTAGTCTTGGGGCCTTTGTTATTTGGGATACACTTTTCTGAGGTGCAGGCAAAAAACAGTGGGCTATGGCTGACCAAGTTTGCAGATGACTGCAAGCTGGGTGCTATCATCAGTTCCCCTAGTGATGTGGACATCCTCTAAGGGGGGGGTCTCACCCAAACAAATGACTGATGTCAGAAACATGGCCTCAAACTGAATACAAAAAAATGCATCATCATCCCCTTGGTGGGGGGGGGTGACGTCCCACAAATTATCACATTAATAACAAAGTCCTAAGCACGCAATTTGTCGTGATGGGCTTGGGCACTCAGGTTGATAGCAAACTGACTTTTGATCACCATATTGCCTTCATTGTACGGAAAGCTTTCTACATAGTCCACCTCATTAGTAAGGGTATCTCATCCAGGGACACAGTGTGCATAACATCCATGTATTCTTCCCTTATAAGATCCATTATTGAGTACAATGTACCTTTCAGCATGTACCTCACAAAACACATGCAGCAGCTCGAGAGACCACATAGGTTCCTGACCAGGAAAATCTAGTGCCTCAAACATCTACCTTACACAGATAGGCTAAATGCTCTCTCCCTGTACTCAGTCTCCTACAGACTCCTCAGAGGTGACCTCTGTCTGACATACAAAGCAATCTTTATATTTTTGCAAGTCAAGCTTCACTCAAGTAACCCACACACACAACCTTAACCTAGTCTGTGACATCAAAAGGACTTGTTGATGGGACAGATTTGTATCCCAGAGACTTCCCCTTCTGTGGAATAGACTCCCATTCCACATCAAGCAGAGAACCTCACTAACCCTTTTTAAACACAACCTGGATAACTGGATGGGGAACAGAAAATACACCCTTGAGATTCCACCTGTGTCCCTGCTGGACAGGGGCATTGGGTGCTGACTTGTTGGAACATGGACTAAATTCTTGTCTAGGCTTGTAAGGGTCTCAGGGCCAATAGCCTAGTAACTTCCTATGATCCTATGATCCCGTGGACTGTGAATACCACCCATAATCCAACTGATGCAAGGCTATAACACTGTTATGTTCAGAAATATCTTTAAAGTAAATAAAGTTAATACAAGGAAAATAAGTAAAAGTTATTAAAAAAATAAACTATAGACATGTTATGGTTATCATGTCAGGCTAAAGAATTCATATCTAAATAGCTGCACTGTAGTGAACTGAACCTGTCTCTGTTTTCTCTGCAGTTTTGTTTTTACCTGTCTGTATAACAGATAAGCAACTGCAAAAAAAAAAAAAAAACACATTACAGCAAAACACCTCTTACAGTGTGTCAATCTGTATATGTCTTAATATGTAGATTATGAGTTTCCCTTTTCTATCATTTTATTTGCTAACAAACAGCTTCTCTAATATAACTGTCTTATATTTTTGTATCATCCCTTCAACCAGTCAGACAAGTATAAATTAATTTATTTTATTATCACTACCAGCACTTATGTAGCATGGTGTTTTATAAAAAGAGTTGATAATATATATTCATTCTGACACCTTCTCTGAGGTCTTATTTTGATATTTTATTTTGGAAAGAGTTCCGATTCCCGTTTGCTTAACAGAATCTGTTCATTGCTTTTCAGTTTTAATCCTTTTTTTGACCTTTTGCTTTTCAATTACTTTTATGCTGAAAAAGTGTATCAGACTAGACCTAATGTTTATTTTAAGTTAATTAAACATGAACTGTGGGGCACTGAGTGCTACCTGAATGAGGCATAATTAGATACCAGACCTTCAGGCAGTTCACCTACTTTTCATTATAAGAACTACATGGTCAAAAGAAAGACCTTTGCACTGTTTCCATTCCTGAGATTTTTAACACCCTCTCCTTGCTTTACATGCCGGTGTATTAAGTGATAAAAGAGAAAAGGTAGTAGATGAAAATAACACATTATTGCATGTGTTTGCAGAGGATTATGTGATACAAGCTATTAAAACATGAATTCCCTGGATTCAAACTAGTTATTTAGCTTCAGCTGACACTGTCAGAAAAAAATCCATAGATATATACTTACTATATATATGAACAGTTGATCTGTATGCTGACGAAGAAGTTGTTTGTCTCTCACAGCATACTAATTTTTATTTGACTAATTTTGCTACTTTACATGCTATTTGGTACAATATTTAAAAAAATTAAACTGCTATGTTAAATATGTAAAGATCAGGATTCACGAAGCCTCCGTGTAAGAGTTACAAGGCTTACACGGAGGCTGCAGTTAAACGGTGTGACGTCAGCATGTCATGCATATGCATGAGGGCATGCTAAATCACACCTAAGGCTAACACGGTCCATGTAAGACAGTAGGGGGCGTGTCCATAGGGGGAGCCCTGCAAATGGACACGCCCCCAGAAGAGTAAATGTCCCAAAAGTAAACGCCCACAACAGAGTCCGTGGAAATGTGAATAAACACAACACAACACATGCCCCCACAGACTATGAACATAAAATGTATATTTTTTTTATAAGTTGTAAAGATGTTTGCCCGTGAGTGCGCTCGTTTGCGCGGGCGTGCCTGGCGCTTAACAACAGTTAGCAGTCAGTGGAAAAGCATATAAAAACTAAATATGCAAAGTAAGCCAAGAAGCAATAGCGTAGTGGTAGAGATGTTGGCTGAAGAGGAGACAGTCATGGTTCGAGCCCCCACAACATCAATTTTTATTTTTAGTGAAATAAGCATGAAACAATTCCCTGACATATATGTACATATATAAAATTATATTTTATGTAAAATGTAATGAAATGGGCCATGTATTTTGAAGAAATGTGAGATAATAAAAATAAAAAAAATGTCAGATGTGCCTATAGCTGAGCTACAGTCTAACAAGTTGAGTATATCTGCCTGTAGGTGAGCAGTGTTTTAACAGGTTTAAAATGAGTGCCCGTAGGGGAGCAGTGGTTTAATAGGTGTAAAATGAGTGCCTGGGGTTGAGCAGCATATTAACACGCTAAAACTGTGTGCCCATAGTTGAGTTGAGAGTAATATGCATGCTGACAGCCAAACCACGCATAAACCAGTGTGATCCATTTGTGCGGAGCTGCGCACCTCGCCAACAAGCTAACTGACGGGAAACGTTGAGCAAGCTGTATTAAAACTGCCTTTACACAGACACACCTCCTAGCCTGTGTAGACAGTCATAAAATAATGGCCAGGTTCGAACCCAGGATACCATGCACCATAGTCAAAGTACTGAACCACTAAGCCATGACAGTTGCACTTAGAAATGCAGTAATAGCATATATATAGGAATGAATAGAAAGAGGAGCATGACAAAGCAGGTTTTGTGAAACTGATACAATTCATAAATGGCCAGTCACAGATAAGTGCGGGAAAAACGGCATATATAAGCCCCATAGGCAGGAATACACAGCATAATCGATTGTAGAACTGACTTGCAGCCAGGATGTCAGGTGTAGGAGAGGGTAGTTGCTTCCGAGCACAGAGGTGGGGCGTTGAGGAGTCCAAATATATGGTTTGGCTTCTCATCCATAATCGTGAGGCCCAACTTATGCAGGGCCAGATCCTGTGGGGAGCATATAGGTCTGAGGCGTGGGACCGGTTGGCACATGATCTCACCAGTGCCACAGGAATACCAAAGACTGGTGAGCAGGTCCGTCACCATCATGCGGACCTGAGGAGACGGAAGCAGGACCAACTGAACCGTTGGACACAGGAGGCCCGGCAAATGCCCGATGCCCCACTACTGAGTAAGTTACATGTAATTATTTATCTAAGAAATTAACCAAGCTGATATTATGGAGATGTGTATTCCAATATTACTTTATTTATATTACAGCTGCAGGTGTCCGTTCTGCGAACCGTCGAGCCTATGGCGATAGGCTGGTGCGGTTGTGCCACCAGGCAGGTCAGTAATTCTTTCCCTGTAACTGTAAATAAATATATAAGTATGACAGTTAGCTAAAGAGTGCAGTGTAGTCACTAATTAATAAAATGTGCAAGTAACGGTGTAAGAGGGTTTGCAAGTAATGCTTGATTACAAAAGTGTGATGCAGCCTGTAATCCAAACATAAAAATGAAACAAGTCTGAAATAAAGATGTCCCGCCTGTAATATAATAGTATATAACCTGCAGCAGGCTGAAAAGCACAGCTGCAGAAGCTGAGTAAAACACATGTGTGAAATATATCCCTGTTGAAATTCAGAAACATGACATAAGTGAGACTGTTGGAAAGGATTGTTATAACTACAGGTAAAACATGTCAGTAAAGCCTAGAATTAAGTACCATCCTGAATTGTAAAAATAAAACAAGTGAGAGAGTGTGAGAAAGAGGTATGAATCCACCAATAAAGCAGTAATAACTCCTGAATAAAGTATACTGCAGTCAGTACAGAATGAAATGAATGTGACAGGCAGAACCAAACAGCAACATGTGTTGAAAACAGTACTGCAGCTGGAATGTGTGTCCCAAAATCTGGATATGTAGCTCTCAGTCTGCAATATGCAGATAGTATGGTTGTCTGAAATACCAAACATCCACAGTTGTCTATAGCTATATAAAGCAAATGTAGCAGGATGATGTAGCTGAACAGAGCCAGATATGAATGTGTATGAATAAAAATGAAATGTATATTGATGTAGCAGTAACATTCCTATCACCAACCTGAAGTAGTTATCACATAGGAAACTGTAGGCAGAACTGTAGTGTGTATATATCTGCAGCTAGTACAAATGTACAGCATATGTATTGGTATTTGAAGGTGTTAATTAAATATTTCTTCACCCTACCCTATAACCACATATAATCCATTCCACATGAAATTGGTATGTGCAATCACAATTAACACCCCTGGGCATTTGTCCTGTTGGTTCATACATATTTGCATGTACGTTGATGCATCTGCCCTGTTCATACATCCAAACCTGATGGCCTGTGGCCATCAATCAACCCTGCATGTTGTTGGATTGTGTATTGCTGTTTAAATTATGCATGTGTTATGCTTGCTGTTCAATGGCTTGAATATATGGGTGTTTGGTTAATGGGAATACTAATGCATGCTGTTACAACTAATTGTGAATGGTATTGTACGTTACTAACCCAAACTGTCATAACATAATGCAAAACATAGGACGACAGGGAAGGCGGGTTCCAGCGGACCCACCTCTCCCACCTCAGCTGGCGAGTGCACCTGGCAGTAGTGCCCAGGCTGGACCCTCCTCCGGTGGCCCTGTGCCACCTGTGGGTGGAAGCACTGCAGGGGATGGGGCTCGTCCCCCCTCTGCAAGCGTGGCCGGAAGAGAACATCCACTCACCCTCTGTAGTGTCCGGACTGTGGTGCGTAGGGAGATCCGGCATGCTGTGCTTGGGCCCCTACGCCAGCTTGAGGCATGGGTGGCACAACTCACGGGCATGTCTGCTGCCCGGCCTACACAGCCCCCGGCACAGCCCCGTCCTGGGCAGTGAAGGCACAGTGGCAACTTCCCATGGGTGGGGATCTCAGTTCCACTGTTGCCATCTGTGGGCTCATGGGCTCGAGATATCCAAATATCTGTCCCCATCAATTGTTTAACCCCCCCACATGTGTCATACACCGCCCCTGTATGCGTCTTGTTTGTCTTGTCTGTTAACCTACCCAACCTACCTCCCCAGCTATACTGACTTCCTGTACCTGACATAACACTCTCACCTGAAAAAAAAAAAAAAAAAAAAGGGCACTCTGTACCCACAAAAAAATTATGCCCCATACATAGCTGCCCATTTTGCACACATGTCTGCTGGACATGGAAACTGTCAATTACAATTGGCTGTACAACAAGTATTATTGTTGTCCTTACACCTCTCTCAGGGGTGAAAGGTTTCAAATGTCACACCAAATTACAAACATATGCACAGCTGTTGATGACGAAGAAATGGGCAGCTATGGGCCTTACCTACATCCCTCCTATAAAACATGAACTTGTTTCCCTACTGTCCTACCCTCTTTGTGACCCCTTTTTCACCACTTTCCTATCTCCATATTTTCTTTTCTTTCAAAGAAAATAGCGCGGGTGTGCGTGAGAGTAAGCACTTTTAAGCAGTAGTAAGCGGGTGTGCTCGAAGCTAAGCAGCAGTGCGCATGCGTGACATCCACGCAAACCAGCACTAACTGGCTTACAACTGCTTAAAAGTGTCTTAGTAAATCTGAATGACAAGGCCTGTAGTTTTCTCAGCAGCAAAATAAAATACCTCCCTCAGTCTCGAGCCCAGGACCTTGGAAACACTAGTCTGCATGACTTACCACTAAGCCATGAGTGCTATACAAGAACATTGTGCTGAAAGAAATATATCATAAAATAGTAGGAATTAATTTAAAGGGAATATACAAGTCTAGTACACAAAGCATGTCATGTATATTTACTGTCAAATCTAGTGGATTTGTAAAATAGTACTGTGTGCTGAGAAACAGTCATGCTAGTTGGTAGCTACTAGGTAATAATGTCACAGTAGCATCTGGCAAGCCACACATATACTCAGAGCAGGATAAACACAGCCATAGTTGAATAGTTAAGAGTTTAGACATAGCAACTGTGACTGAGTTACAGGGATGTCCCTGATGTGAAAACAAATGTCAACTGTGACCCACTGACAGCCTGCCAAATGTACTAACAGTAGCTTACAGAACAACATGCATTGCAGTGTCTACAACACAGCCTGAAATATGAGAGACATACCAACACTTACACTCACAGAACAGTGTCCACAGCAAACCAGCATGGTCCCCACCCTGATAATCTGAAAGGGCTACGCCTACCTAACAGACCTTTTTATAGCACAGGCCTGCAATCACAGTGAGAACTGCAATCACTACACAACAGGCTGCATGCAATTAGTAAATGCTGGCTAACAATTGGTGCAGAGGCCATCACATGGACATGTGCAGATACCTACAAAAGCATCCTGTACTCCCAGTCCACACATGCAATACTGTCATTGCACCAGCTGGAGGTAGAGAGAGAGAGGGAGAGAGAGAGAGAAAACCAAAAAAAAAAAAAAAAAAAAAAGAATGAAAGAAAGAAAGAAAGACAGAAAAAAAAAAGAAAGAGAAAGAAATAATAAACCAGAAACATCAAGGCAAAGAGGCAGACAGCAGGGCAAGAAACTGCAAGCCTACACAAACAGCTGCAAGAAACACAGGTAATGTAAAGTACTACTACAATACTCTACATACTGCGAACCCTCCAGATGTGTTATTGATCTGTATCTATGTATATGAGGATGTGCATAGGGACGGGGACATACTGAAACTGTCACTGAAGGCTCCACATACATATGTATGTGATGGTAGCTATGTGCACATAGCAATGTAGGTTGTAGTGCAATGTACAAGTAGGTGGTACAGTAATGGGTGTTCAGCAGTACGTTACTGTATTTATACATATGTGGACCTAAAAAGGAGTATATATATATATATATATATATATATATATATATATATATATATGTATATCTATATATATATATATATATATAAAACATGTGTATAAGTATGTATATCGGGATATGTATATATATATATATATATATATATATATATATATATATATATATATATAATATGCATATGTGTATACATAGATAGAGAGGGATGTAGAAATACATAGACAGATATAGTTTCACAGTGGCATAGTATAGTACTAGGCTATCTGCAGACAGTGTATAGAATAGATTTAGAAACCTGCGCCTCTGTATAATATTGACAGAGTGAATTAGTGTACTGTACCTCTGTCTAGTAGTGACACAGAGAAGACCCCTGCTGTAAACCTATGATCTCCCATCTACTTGTCAAGAATGCACATGAAGAGTGCCAGTGAGGGTCTCTGCCTAACATGAACTGGGATCCTGTTCCACAGTATGGGAAGCCTCTTAGTGATGGATCTGTCCCTACAGTATGTCCTATTCATATGTGTGCTGAGGTTTAAATCCATAGCTGTCATGCTTCTGCTGGATTTGGATTGTATGAGGTGGAACATGTCCATCACTACCAGATTGGATATGGCCTACTACATCAGGCACAGATCACCCCTACGTAGGCAGTATGCTATGGAATAGAGCATGAGTTACATTAGTCTGGCAGCATATGACAGTTGTTGCAGACCCTTGATCCACCTGGTGATGTACTCATGGGATCCCCCTAGCTGTTGCAAGTGCCAGGTGAGGTACATACCAAATGGGGCATAGTACACAGTCATAGGCCTGATAAGGGAGGAGTATAAGGGTACAATGACCCCTTTTGATGTGGATGTGAATCCCTTCATGATAAGGTGGGCAAGGTAGTAAGTCCATCCAACCACTTCGGCAACGTGGGTGTCAAATGGGAGGTCAGCATTGCACAGTGTCACCAGGTCTCCAATTACTTTGTCTGTACCCAGTACCTTGTCCATCCAAAAGGGTATGAGTATACATTACGTGGCATGCAGTGTCAGGCCATGACTCCGCCACCAGTTGTTGGTGTCTGTGAGGCCTGTCAGTAGGATGTATGTGTCAGCAGGTGTATTGCCTATGGCGCCTAGTATGCAGTCATCTGTGAACATTGTCAGCCACTACCCTCCCATGTCTGCTTCCACATCTGAGAATGATATGCCGAACATGAGTAGACCCAGGACAGAGCCCTGTGGGACACCACATGTGACTGGCTCTGAGTCTGACATGGCACCAGTGAGGTTGACTATAGGATTTCTATCCGTTAGCTGGTTTGCAACCCATCATGTGACATATGGATGTACATGTTAGCTGTTGATCATGTCTATGATGGCAGAGTGCGGTATTGTGTTGAATGCTGTAGGCAAGTCCAGGTAGGCTGTATGGACTGCTATGCCCTCAGCAATGGCTATAGTGACTGATTTGAAAAGGTCAACCAGGTTCATAAGGCAGGATCTGCCCTCTACAAAGCCAAACCGGGTGGGATCAAGTGTCTAAGTCCCCAATGTCTCTGTGTATGGGTACCATAATGATCCTTTCCATAGTGTTGCAGACCAGGCTGGTTAAGCGTATGGGGCAGCAGTTACCAGGGCCTGTAGAGGTGCCTCCTTTGTGGGGTGGGACTACTGTTGCTGTATGCCAGTGTCCAGGTACATATGCTGTAGTAAGGCTATGGCTGAATAGCATGTAATGTGCATGTGTAGCTCCTCTTGCAGTTCACGTAGCATGCAACCTGCAATACCGTTGGGTCCCATTGCTGCTGGGTTCACAGCTCCGCTGAGGGTGGTTCCCAGCTGGACATCTGAGATGACAGGGAGGTTGCAGTCAGCTGGGATAAGTAATTCCAAATGTGTGGGTGAGGGAGTGTAGAAACCTGCACTGAACCTGTCTGCCCGACTGTTGGCATTATCTGTGTGTTCAGTGTAGCGTATGTCACTGTGAACTAACTGTGAACACAACTGAGGGTTCCCACCCAGGTGTGTAACATAGCAGAGGAAGGCCTTGTGGTTATCTGTAGTGACCATAGCGATGTCCCTCTCATTGTTGGCCTTGCATGTTTGTACGACAAAACCTATCTGTCTACTACTGCTGATGAGAGATGCCGTAGCTCTATGGAAGTATGCTCTGCCATGCAGTAGCTACCATCTGTTGTTATACAAGTTGTTCAATGCTGGGGTCCACCAGACAGGACGCCTGCCCTTGGTGGAGAGGGTTATGGTTCCATTTGTGATTGCATGATCCATGCATTCATGGAGATGTCTGTAGAAGCATATGTGAGGGTGTCTGCATTGTGGGAAGTGGATTACACTGGCCCAGTGGGCATTAAGGATACCAACTCAGTTATAAGATGTGTAAAGTCGGTATGTGAGAGGTTTCCCACTGTAGTCTGTTGTGTTGTGGGGGAGGTGGGATATGTATATCCAGGGTGATTAGTCTGTGGTCAAATGTGACTAGTGAGGGGTATACTTCCAGTGTGTAGCACATTGTTCCCATGTTTGTGATGATCAGGTCTAGTATATTATATCCTGTTGTGGGAGAGGTGTCTAGCTTTTCCATTGCATTTGACATAGTGAATACCGGGAACCTTTTGGCTAGGGTGTTTGGGGTAAAATAATGCACCCAGTGTATGTTAGGGTAGTCGCACTATCCCAATATGATGGTGTGTGGTGGGACATTCATATCCTCCAATGTCTACAGGAAGGCCGACTGTGGTCTCTGAGATCGGGAGGGTTGTTTGTAACATGCTACCAGTTGTATAGCAGGTTTGCCCACAGTTATCTGCACCTGGATGGTCTGTGATGCTTCATGTGTTGCCACTAACCTGGAGGTGTGTGTGTCTTCCATAAATATGGACACCCCCCCTCCCTTTTCGTTTTTTCCCCAGTCCTGGGGCCAAAATGCATGATACGGGGTATAGCCTGGTACTGCTGGTGTGCTCTCAGGAGCCTTGAACCAGGTTCTCACATACTGCACAGACATTGAGATTGGTAGAATATGTATGTACAGATATATGTAATACACACATACATACATATATAGATATCTGTAGAGACTTACACATATACAGATAGATCTGACTGACAACAGATATGTCTGCATATGACTATCTCTCAATCTCTGTCCCACCCCCTCACACTCACACTCACCCTGTGTCTCTCTCTCACTCTCTCCCCCTCTCTCCCCACATCTATATGTATATATCTACATCTAGATATACATATGATATATACATATATACAAACAGATATATATCCATATACAGATATAAATATATCAATATATATATATATACATATATATATATACATATATAGACTGTGTGAGGCACATGTGTGCAGATGTCTTGCTACAGGTGCCTGGTGTCACAGGCATGGAGTGAACATCAGTGTGGATACTGGAGTACCATACCCCATTCAAAAACACTGACACCAGTAACCACCACATATGTACATGCCTGCCCACCACTGCATGTGTCAGGGTGGAATAGGGTCAACAAGTGTACAATAGGCTCCACATTGATACACACAGTGGCACACTAGTCCTGTAATACCTGTACATGGAATGTGTCAGCGGACATGGTGTGTCAGCTATGGACATGTAGGTCACTGTACCCCTCCACACCCCACAATGTCCTACATGGTATGTACCTCCCATGACAGCTATAGATACGGTGAAGGACACAGACATATGCAAGTAACTGTGTCAATGCACTCATATACCACAGAGCGCACACAGACTACCTACATAGAGGTTACCACTACTGAATATACATAGTTCGGTCACACCCATGACAGTTGTCTCCCAACCATGGTAACACCTCCAACATCCCACAACACAAATTACCTACGTCTGTCGTCCTTGTCACTGCAGTATAGAGCACATGGTGGAGGTACGGGACCCTTCCCACAGATATGACATACCCTGTAGTAGACCACACAGAATTAAGAAGCAAGCCTCCCCATGAGTAGATGTCAGACATACCCCTGCTGAATGTTATGCTGATAGGTAATATGCCATATGAGTCACCCTGTGTAACTGTTTGTACGGAGCAGGTACGATCATAACACATGTGTCACAAGGGGCAGGGTAGCATAACAGTATGCTGCTGTAGGCCCAGGGCCAAAAGCACACTACCTACCTAGGACGCAATGCACACCCATTAACACATTGCAAATGGAATATGTGAGGTGGAATGAGTGTGCTAGTGACTGGGTGCATGTTGTGTAATGGTGTGATTGCTCACCATGACTGTCTGTCTGTCATGGTAGTGTGTGTCCTTGGTGTGAGGCCAGAGACAGGTGTGTGGGGTATTGCAATCAACACAACTACATTGCCATATGTTGTGCTGTGTTACCCTGTATGTCACTGTGGTGTAGGTAGGGTTATGGCAAGTAAGAGTAGTGTGCAGTACCAGTGAAATATGTAATGTGCATTGTGTGCAGTGCATGGGCTGATAATGTTCCCCATACAGTACCTTGATTCAAACCCCCAGTGTGAGGTTGTGTATTGTACCTGAAACAGTGCATTGACTGCTGCAGTATACTAGTCTGTTGTATGGAGTGTGCCTGGTACTGTTGCGCAGATGTCGGATGAGCACTGATATCTTGTCATGTACATGTGTATCCCCCAATAGACAGACAGATGCTATATATGGTGCCTAAGTTATATCACTGCAGTCAAGTATAATGTGTATTATGTGTGCTATAGTCTGCTGACAGATATTGCTGACATATTTCCCTTCTCCTTTTCAGGGACATGGTTCACCAGCGGAACCCAGTCTACTCTGCTGCAGAAGAGGAGGAGATACACTAGAGCCTGGTGCGGGATTTCGCTGTACTCTTTTCCCGCACCAGCCAGAACCAACACGAGAGGGCTGCACTGTGGCAAGACCTGGTCCATCGGGTAAATGGCATAGGCACACATAACCGGATATATGAGCAGGTAAGCCATCACTGCAGTGATTTAATTAGAAATGTCCGTCAGCGTGCGTCGGATATCCACAGGCAGCAGCTTGCCACAGGTGGTGGGGTGGCTAGACATCCCCCCTCACCAGACTGGAGGGACTACTCCTGAGTGTTGTGGCTCCAGCACAGCAGCAACAACAACAGCATACATGTGTAATGATGGAGGCTGGAGCCACACAGCAGCAGGACACAGAGCGTGCAGGTAACATGCCATGTGTATAGTGACCATTCTGTACACTGTTAAGTTATGCATGTGTGGGGTGTGTCCTCGATTTGTAGCTGTTATCTTGGTAATTATTGTGCATTAGTGATAACCTCATTATCTGCAGTACACCTGCGGAAGCTAAATGAACTGTAACATGCCCACAGTATCAATGGCACAGTTGTGCCCACTGACGATGAATGTCTCTTTTCCGCAGGTCCCTCTGGTGTAACAGCAAGGCAGCCTATCCATGCTGGTGAGAGTATAATACCATTACCTTCACTACTCTGTATACTAATAGTAATAATAGGCTGAAGCAGCAGTGCAATGTGTTTGATTGCAGGTGTGTTTGTGTCTGTGGGTTGATATCTCATATACTGAGGTGTGTGCATGTGTGCATGTGTGCATGCGTGCATGTGTGCATGTGCCCATGTGCCCATGTGTGCATGTGTGCATGTGTGCATGTGCCCATGTGTGCATGTGTGCATGTGCCCATGTGTGCATGTGTGCATGTGTGCATGTGTGCATGTGCCCATGTGTGCATGTGTGCATGTGTGCATGTGCCCATGTGTGCATGTGTGCATCAGTGGTGGCATTGTGTACACATTGTAAACTGTATTTCCTGTCTTACTCCCACAGGTTCTGGTGCTGCTCTGGTGTCATGCAGTAGGGAACCTGAATCAGCTGCTGTGGATAGTGATGATGATACCTGTGTAATGGCACAGGTAGGTGTGCCAGGGTCCATCATTGGTCAGCCAATTGACACTACACAGCTGTCGACCCCATCTATGCGCACAGTCATCCTGCCAATACATCCTTTGTCACCAATGTCCCTAGGTGATGGACAGGATATAGTGGGCATTGACCAGGGTAATGTGGTACTGGTGGCACATGCATCCCCACACTGCAGCCATGGCCAGGGCCCTGACATGGTACCGCACAGGCAGACGTCCATGGGTTCTCGTGGGAGCATCCGTGGGCGTACCGTCCCTGTCAGACGTGCCCACAGAGGTCTTTCAACCCCAGCTATGTTCCGCGCTGTAATGTAGGCACAGTCACGTATGGAATGGTACACCAAACAGGGTCTGAGGGAGCTGAGAGCATGTCGCACAGCCATGAGTGACAGTATGCGTGATGTTGCGGCTGCCATCCGCAACTTCACCGAGGTCATTGACAGACGCTGGGGGGACATATTAGATCTGTTCCACAACTATATGTCCATGAGCCAGGGCAATGGTGGATGGTTGAGGCGTCAACGTGGCCATATGCCAGCAACAGCAGCAGCTGGCAGCCGTCATGGATGACAACAGAGCCACAGCCACTCACATAGTGCCAGCAGCAGCCTCAGCAATGCTGGGTCTGTGCTGTCATCGGACCACCCCAGGATACCATGTGCACATGGTTCTGGACAGTCCCAACAGGGACCTGTCTCCAGTCAAAAAAAAATAAAAAATTTAAAGGAACTACTTAATAAGAAATTGTTATGTTCTTCTGATGGGAATGTTGGAATGTTTAGATGTGGACATTGTTCCATCTGTGAGAAGGTTAATAATATGCATGGGAAGAAAATAAATGGTAGAAAATACGTAGCTTTTGAAAAATTTGATTGTACATCTTCTGGGGTAATGTACATCTTGGGTTGTAATTGTGTAGAACCTATGTGGTATATAGGACAAACAACTAGAAAAGTAAAGGTTCGCATTTTAGAACATTTGGGGGATATTAGGAGAAAAAATATGGATAGCCCAGTGGCTTTTCATTTTGCCACTACACATAACTGTGAAATTGATGGATTCAACTTTAGTGTTTTGGCTAGACCACACTCATTAGGAGGGAATTTTAAGAATGAATTGAATAGGTTGGAACATAAGATGATTTTTAACTACCACACTATACATCCTAGAGGGATGAATTTGGATGCTGGAATAGGCTGATAGTTTATCATTAATTGATTTTCTTTGTATATTTATTCAACAATATTGTAGGCCATAATAATATAATATTGTATTATATTATATTTATAATATATATATTTATAATGTTGCTAGTAACTATTGTTGTGCTTTATATATATTTAATATTGTATATTTAATGAATAAATGATAAATTAATATATTGGTAGTATAGAGCATAATATTGAAATTATAAATAATGTGTTTTCAGCATGGTTTATTTGTGAGTTTTAATTGCATTAAAGTTGTTTAATGTATTAGTTAAAAATTTGAAGCATTTATTGATATTTGTGTGTTTGAGCTTTAAGAAAATACTTGATAGTTAATTGATTAATTGGAAGATGATGCTATATATGATGGATGTGATGTAATTGAAATTGTTCCATTGAAGGCGAACTGCCGAGGTGCCAGAACGTTTGGATTAATAAATGTGATTTATACATCCTGAAAGCTGATTTTTCCTTTCTAATTTTCGTGGATGGTTTTTGGATTTGAAGAGTGGTGTGTTGATGTTTTTTTCATCCAGTCAATGAACACCTGCTTCTGATGACAGTACCCAGTCTGGATTGGTATCTGATACGGTCCGTAGCATCCCTGCCAGGCATAGGTACCATGTCCGTGGCCACAGACAGTGATCTGTATGTCCTGGCAGGTACAGTCTGCAGCTGTCCACAAACACCTGTATATGGCAGCCATGAGGTGGGACTGTATGCATTCATACACACATGCAAAGTGATAACACCTAGGGCTACCGCATACATGCACACACTGCATCAACATTGCTCCATCTTGTACTGCTGTCCCTCACCAACACACACACACACACACACACACACACACACAGACATGTCAATTGGTTGTATCAGTGGCAGACTCAGGCATACCAGGTACACACCTTGTGCATATGATGAAACTGTGCCACCTCCTGCAATCTGTAAGATCGGTGCAGGAACAGGTTATCATGGTGCTGATGCACAGGGTGACTACACAGATGTATTGTAATAGTATGATGTTGACAACAGTACAGTGTAATTATAGCATTGTGGGTATATACCAGCATGATTGATGCAGTTACAGTATGAATGTCATTGTATTGTTTTTGTACACCCATACTAATTACCACAGTGTTCTGTCTGCACATCTTTGCATACTGGTGGTGAGTCTGTGAAGGTATGGCCACCTACAAAGGTAGCACAGGGGATACAACAAAGTACATATTGATACTCAATGATGGCCATGTCAGCTGCGAGCTGCATGCTGCCCACGCACAAATCTGCAATGCAGATGTTTCAGGATGTTGATATCTGTGCAGTACTACACAGCAGGTTCAGGGCTCACAAGAGCACACTAGCACTACAAGGTCATACCTCATACCATGCATAACAGCACCAAAACACAGAACTAACTATGACAGGAGGGAGAGTGTCCATAGATGTCAATGATACTGTGGTGCCAGGACAGGTAGCATACATCATACTATGTCTGGAACTGCTGAGTGAGGGCTCAGTGTCTGTTATTTGACATGTGTATTATTACAGGTATGAGCACTTGGGTATCAGGCCAGCTATTCAACATTACGAAGGTACGTGGTCTATACACTTGTGGGGGATGCAGCTGGACCCAGCTCATCTGACCTGGGAATGTCTGAGTACTGGCTTAGAATGCCTGCATATATGCACTGTTACTTACTGGAAGTCGTACACCTTGTTTGTTGTAGCATAGTCTACATACAGGCCTGCTGACTGTAGCTTTGTTTGTATGCATGTTTGCTTGTTATGTTCCTGAAACACTGATTCCACCTGCGGTGCAGATATACAGTGCCTCTGTGGATCCCTAGTGACATCTGTGTTGCTTACTGTACTGATGTCCATGTGTCACTTGACAGAACGTCACTGTTTGACCTGTTTGCATGTAGCTTGCCTGTAACACATTGCATATGATGTACCTCACATTTGCTCAAGACAGCATTCATATATGCCAGCACTAACAATTCAGGAGCACTACACCCTCACATAGTCACCTTGAGTACCTTGTTCCCCATTGGCCCTATGTGTCGTTACTTAGTGTGGGAGTCACAATGCTATGGTAGAATGTGCAAAGGTAACCTGTCGATCTACTCTCAGGTCCAGTTGGTGAATCTGTGAGTCATGTGGCAATGTTACAGCTGCCTCATGTACACAGACAACCCTCTCCCCTTCCCATACATGTACAACACATGTGAGAGATGCAACCACATAGCCAAACTGGGGGCTAAGCTCTGTTTACACAGCACTGGCATTCCCTGTCAGGTGGAGTGGGATACTACAGTGAATACAGTACCAGTCTCCCATAGACCTGCCACGACCACAATCCAAACACAGACACACACAGGTACATTATTGGGCTCTCAGAATAGCATCCTGCCTGAGCAGCTGACACCTGCAAAGCAGACACACAAGCAAACATTACGCCCGAGCAGAGCATATGCAACACATAGCTCACAAAGCCTGTCTGCCAAACAGTGTCAGGCCATACGGCTAGACAACAGAACTGCTATGGTTGTATGAGGTACCTCTATTGACACGTACACTGTGGTCCTGCTCCAGGCTGAACAAGGTGACGGTCACGCTGAGCTGCCCGTCGCGCACTATGATCCACCACATAACACTAGCAAAGCAGTCACTCCAAGGCATGTAGCAGTATGACTCAGTCATTGTCTATGCCAGTGTGTATGACCTCTGACGCACCTCCCTGGACTACATGTTAGGGGACATGGAGGGGCTCTCTGAGGTTGTGGCACAGGCTGGTATGACCCTGGCTTTGGGTAGCATCTCACCCTCACCATGAATGCTGCCACAATATGTAGACAGGTTCATCGGTTTCTGCACTTAATGTATCTTTCAGTGACATCCAAAGGGGATCCAATGCCTGTCAGTGTGGGATTACATGCTGGACATGCCACATTGCTTTGCTTGGGACAGCTTGCACCGATCACCCATGGGCCATTGTATATTGGCAGAGGCTGTTGCTACAAACATACTGCCTTTGTATGCAAGGCTGACATTACTTAGCCACCAACACAGGTAGCACACGGGATGGGACACTAATAGCAATGCTACTCAACAGCAGCAGTGTAAACCTCAAGGATGCATGCAGTGGAAACTGTCCTTAGCATGGGGTACAGCAATATCCGTGCAGTAACAGACTCCTGGTACAAGGCTCCCAGGTGCACACCATCAGTGCCAGGTCATTCCTGATACCATGCTTGTCATCCCCTACACATGCACCAAAACAGAACAGGGGGGATGTATCCAAAGGCACCTCAGATACACACACCCCCAGGTTGGTGGCTCTGCACAAAGCATCAGAGCCTCTCCATGTGCAACACACAGTGGGTTAGACTGCCTTCAGGTTCATAGCCTGGCACACACCACACTCCCATACCCAGGAAACCCACTTGGCCTTCCTGACAACACTAGGAATATGACAGTCTCTACACACACCATTATATGGTTGTACTGCAACTACCCAAACATACAGTGTGAGCATTATTCTAGCTGCAAGACCCTATCTGAAGGTGTCTTATGATTCATTCCCTGCATTGCTATGGAACAACTTGTTACCACTCCCACAAGTGGTGACAACATGCTGCACCTGTTCATCACCAACATGTGGACTATATGCTCCAGACCAATCATGTATCCCTCGCTGGTGGAATGGCACCATCTATGACCCACACTGTATAGTCACATACCACATGCAGCCCCTGCACAGAACACCCAAGTCATACAGTTGTCTGATGCATATTCCATGTATTCACATGAGGCAGGCTTCAGACATGGGAACTCTTGCAGTTCACAGGTACATATGTGTAGGTGGCACACACATACATCATGTGTGCTTTGACATTACTGATATAATGTATGTCGTGCAATATTGGGAACAACACCCCACACACATGGACAAACTGTGTGACAAAATTACACATGGCATTTGTAGGATACAAACCCCTACCTAACTATGTTAGATCACTTGTGAGAGACGCATTAGCAGAGCATGCTATTTGCATTACTGGGGGATATTGCTTTCTCCTGCTGTACTTATAGGTTGCTGACATCATCAGTGTTTCAACAGTGGAATATGCAGCATGTGTTGTGTAGTATAAGTTGCCAAAAGGGACATTTCTCATACACATGGAACTGCACACACTACTCTTCCATACACAGTCACACGCATACTGGGCACTTGCAGGATTCAAAACCCTACCTAACTATGTTATGACATTTGTTAGAGACGCAGTAGCGGAGCGCGCTATTCACATTACTGGGTATAATTTCTGCTCCTGACATATGTATAGTGTGCTGACATCATTATGGATGAAGAGGTATGTATATCTGTTACTATCCATCAGTAAAGGGGAGAGCATATCTATGCATTAACTTTGCACAGGCACAGTGACCTACTGTACTGTGGAGGCAGACACCAAATACACTGTGGATAGCCTTCTGTATTCCCTAGGGACAACGGTCAGGTATTGCACTCTATGGCCATATGTTTACCTGTCAGATGCACGTATCTGTTGCTCATATACTGTTTGTGGGTCTTTATTGCCATAGCCTTCCCTATCTCTATAAACAACATGTGTACTGTGGGAGATGTTTGCATATGAGTGGGATCCAGTACTTTACTTATGTCTCTGTTGTAACTTCACTGTGTTAACTGGGCAGATGTCTGTATTGTGGGAGGTTCCTGTGTTAACACATAGAAATGCCTGATATGTGTATGCACCTGCTAAACTGTGACATGGCCTAAGTGTGTGAGCATGCCCAGTTCACAGTTTGTATGGCTTCTTGACTGCCACATCTCATTTATCTAAGTGTGCGAGCATGCCCAGTGTGCCCTTTCCTTATGTTTGGATCTGTGGACCACCACATTTCTGTTTGTGTGTGGACACCATCTATATATCACATGTACAGTTGAGTGTTGGACATCAGGTTGTGTTCTTACTGCCCAACTGATGTGTGTCTGAACCTAACAGGCATTATGCTGTGCCTGCAGGGTCACCATGGGATAGTTTGCATACAGTTGTCATCATCCTTTCCTGCTGACCAAACAGTTGTATTGTTGTATAGTGTACTGGTGCAAAACTTTCACTGTGGTGGACAGTATAATCAGTTTTAGTCCTATCACTGCTTGTAATGTTTATAGTGAACACACCAGACTGGTTGAGGGCCAGTTGTGCAGATATGACCATGTTGCATTTTGTTCAGATATGGACAGCTTAGTACATGATTATCCGACGTTGTTAATGTATTCCACAACTTGTGTTTACAGGGACAAACAATGGCCATGTGCCCTAGTCTATTTGTAATGCTAGTCAGAGGGCGTTTGTCCTTCAACACGCATTTACTGGTGTTTGCCATGACATATGTCACGGTTAGTGTGCTGGGCCTCTGTCTACCCATGACATACAGGTGATATCCAGGGTACACCTGCCATCACCCATCCAGTCATCATGATTCCTCTGGATGACAGTCACTGAGGGACTCCCTGGATATCCTGTAGTGGGAGTTTAGTCGTGAGTGGAGAGAGCTTCTGGGTTGTGGACCAATCAGTACAGCATGTCCTGTTTATGTCTGTGCTGGTGTCCAGGCCTGTCAGCTGCATAGGTCACCAGCATTCAGTGTTTACATGGTGCCACATGTCCATTGATACCAGGTTGGTCATGGCTCTATACATCAGGCACAGTTCACCTCCAGCCAGGCAGTATGGCACTGTGTGGAGCTGCAGTTACTTTACTCAGGCGACACATGACATCTGTTACAGCTCTGCAATCCTCCTGGTGGGGTATTTGTGTGGTCATTCCAGTTGCTGCAGGTGTCTGCTACGGTACATCCCTGAAGGGCCATTGTACACAATTGCAAGGCTGCTGATGGATGACTGGAGAGGTACATTGACCTACCCTAACCAAGCTGTGCTTACCTTCATGATTAGGTGGGTATATGGTATGTTTCTGTAACCACTACAGACACATGGTTGTCACATGCAGGATATGTGTCACCTTGTGTCCCCAAGTCTCTTATTGCTCCTGATGTACTTACTGAGTTAACACCTATGTGGTAATTTCTGGTCATGTACTGTGTTTCCACAGGGGTTGACTATACCCTATTCTGCATTTAGCTTGTTGACATGGCTGTGGCACCACTTGTGTGTTTCTATGTGTGCCTTTTGTAGGTTGCTTGTGTCAGCTGGAGGGTCCAATATGGTGGCCAGTTTGTCGTCCTCTGCAAACCTGTTCAGACAGAGTCCTTCCATGTTGGCCTGTACCTATGTGACATATATAGCATAAAAGAGGGTTCCCAGGACCATGCCTTGTGGGATGCCAGTTGTACCTGGTTTGCAGTCTGCCATGGCTACAGCATGTCTGCCAGGTCAGTTCTGTCCTTGAGCTGGTTTGCAACCCATCTACTTGCATAGGGGTTTATAGTTAGGCTGATGAGCTTATCTGTACCGCCAAGTAGGATATTGTATGGAAGGGTTTAGCAAGGTCCAGATAGGCTGTGTGATCGACATTCCCCACATCACTGGGCTTGGTGCATGTTTCACATGAGTCAGACATGTGTACGGGTCAGGATCTGCCCTATGACAGCCAGACTGGGTAGGGTCCAATGTCTGTAGGTACCCAATCTCGTTATTCATGGGATCCATAATCATCCTCTACATTACGTTGCCAACCTAGATATTCGGGGTTGAGGGGTGATAGTTTGCAGTATCCACTCAGGCACCCCCTTTGTGGTGTGGGACCACTGTTGCTGTACACCGCTCTTTGGGTACATATCCTGTGGTAGGACTGATAGTGCACAGTAATGCTATTTGCTGTTGCTTAATTCTTACGGTACTTGTTGGACACAACCCAGGACACCATCTGGTACCATTGACGCTGTGTGCTGTGCTTTGTGGATGCTGGCTGTTACCTCAGCATCTGCAATGTCAGGGAGCCAGCACTCTCCTGGGATAGATATTTGGCAGTTAGGTGCTGGTGGGGAGTTTGCAAAGAATCTGTTAGGTAGGATGTTGGCAATGTGTGTGGGTTTGATGTATTGTTTGTGATATTAGAGTGCTGCAGAGCATATCTGTGGACTACCACCATGGTACCTACCATCAGGTAGGACAGCTGTGTAATAATCCTTTGTGTCCTGCACAATTTGTATCATCATAGGTTCATAGGTTCATACCAGGCTATCTGCCCTGGCCTTGTTGGAGCATGGACAAACTGTGTGTGGGTCTCAACACCCCTAGCAATGTGCATATCATGCCCACATAGGGTTTACTTTCCTAGGTGTGACACAGGGATGGCCCCCAGTGTACACCTGCTATCTTCCATGCACTTCACCGGATTTCTCTTGTTGAGTTTGTGTGTGGAGCTCAGCCTATCATGGACTGGGATTCTGTTCTAGAGTGTCCTGAGCCTCTGGGTTATGGATCTGTCCCTCCAGCAGATCCTACTAATCTATGTGTAGAGGTTTAGATATCTCACTGTGGTGTGTCTGCTGGATTTGGGGTTTCTGCAGTGGACCATGTCCATTCATTCTGGATTGGGCATGGCCTTGTACATCAGGCATACATCACCTCTGACTGTGCAGTATGCTTCTGAACTGGGCTGTAGTTTCTTCAACCAGGCTGCAGATGTCCAATGTTTGGACCCTTTATCCTGTTGGTGGGGTACATTTGGGGTCTTTCTGACTGCTGCATGTGTAAGGTAAGGTACATGCAGACTGGGGCATAGTTGTCACGTATGGGCCTGATAAGGGAAGGGTATGGGGGCACAGTGACCTCTGTAGCTCTACATGTGCATCCTTTCATATTAAGGTTGGCAATATAGCAGGTCTTCCTGGCCACCTTGGCAATGTGTGTGTCACATGACAGGTTACCATCCACTTGTGTCCCTAGGTCCATGACTACTTCTGCCATACATTATGGATTGCCACCTATGTCATACTTTGTGTGTGCCTTGTTTGGTATTTGTTGGGACATTCATACTCTGACGTGTCTTCAGGAAGGCTGGCTGGGGTACCTGGGTTTGTGTGTTGGGTCTGTAGCAGGCTTCAAACAGGTACACAGTGTGAGATAGTGTTACTCGCCCGTGGATAGTCCATGCTGCTTCTTGCTGTGGTACCAACCTGGGGGTGTGGTTTTTCTTGATAATTACTGGTAGCCACAATCCTATTGTAGTGTGTTCCATGTTTTGGAGCTGTAGAGCATGGTATGAGGCATAACCTGGTAGTGTTAGGGTGCTCTTCTGGGCCTTGCCCAGGTTTCTGTTACAGAACACATATTACCATTCTCCATGCTGTGGTGGGTTTGGTCTGCATGCACCTTGCAGGTTAGACTTCTGGCATTGGGTAGCATTACGTCCAGGTTATTATCCCTTGTGCTACATATGTTGGTGGGTTTGTGTTTCCAGACTTACCTATTCCAGGCACAGTGGGGGTGACAGCAGCCTTTGCCAGTATCTACACAGCCAGGTGTGCTGGGTGCATGCCATCCCTAGCAGGTGGGGCATCATGTCTTCCTCAGCATGTCAGCCCAGGCTGTCAGCCATGTGTTCCCCCTTGCTAACGGCAATACCTCAGCCAATTATTGTACTTGATCTTGTTGTTTTCATAGTGTGGCATCATGCTTGGTGAGGGTGAGATGTTAGGTTGGGTCTTCATGTTTGCATATTCTAGATGGTGTTACATTGCTTAACACATGGCAATCATGCCTCAGGTGGTGCTGCAGGGCTGCCTCTGACGGATGCACATACTACACTCCCTGTACATGTTTGAGAGCAGGCTATGTCATCTTAGGCATCCCTGTTACTATATGAGTGAGTCAGAGAGGGGTATCATTCCCAAAGTTCCTACTGAGCCAGTGTATGTGCTATGCATTGCCTCTTTGCCATGGCCAGGGCATACTGGGCATGCCTCCTTCTGCCTACTGGGGCAGGCTCAGGTTGTTCCTCCTCCGAGTCACGCTCTACCTGTGATGGCCTTGGCAATGGTGGGGGGCTGTTTGGCCTGGCCCTATGCTGGTCCTGCTGCAGCTGTTTTCGCAGGATCATATTATGTAGCATAGCACATACCATGACAATTTGGGTACATGTAGTTGGTGAGTGCAACAGGGCTCCACCAGATGTGTCCAGACACCGGAACCGTGACTTGAGCAGCCCAAACATATGCTCTATTACATTACGTGTTTGTGCGTGTGCCTCATTATGGCGTTCCTGTTCAGGTGTGTGTGCGTTTCTGATGGGTGTCATCAGCCACGGCTCCAGTGCATAACCTGCATCCCCCACTAGGTGTCCATGTGGGATGTCCCCATTGGCAAATGTCTGGTACAGCTGCATCAAATGCCAGATATGGGAATCATGGTAGCTCCCAGGGCAGCCAGCACACACATTCATTATTACGCCCTGGGCATCACACACAACCTGGCAGTTGATGGAGGGGAAGCCCTTGCGGTTAATGTAGGCCCTACCCTGCTCACCGGCTGGTGCTTTGATGGATATGTGTGTGCAGTCTATTGCACCCACTACCTCAGGGTATTCCGCTATTTGCTTGAAGAGATGCATATTGCTGGCCAATACTTCACAGGCATTGGGGAAATATACATGATCACTGACATCTACTGACATGGCATCCAGGAACTGGTGCAGTACCCTGGAGGCTGATGCCTGTGATATCCCCATCATATCACCAGTTGGTCTCTGGAAGGTATCTGTTGCTAGTATTCTTAGGCCAACACATACCTTGGTTTCCACTTGGATGGGTTCCCCTCTGTTGGTTCTGTGTGTAAGGCGTGGCCTGCACAGCTTGACAATTTGCTATAGGAGGTCTCTGTCCACTCTATAGCGCTCTACTATCTCCAGCTCATGTAACCCCTGTTAGGTGACCCTGGGCCTGTACACTCTTCTCCGACTCCTCACTGTGGGTTGTCTGGCAGCATTTCCATTGTCACCACCCTCAGCAAGTCTCCTATGTCTCCTTATGACAGCTATGGCAGCCCCTAGCATGTTTGGTCTGAGTGCAGCTTTTTCAGTTTTCACTTCTACTAGCTTACTCCTGTCTTGCTTTATCTCTTGAGAGAAACATACTGCAATGCTGTTTGCAGTGTTTTAAGTGCTGGGCTGGGCTTGTATTCTGCCTGTGTAATTGCCTGCTTCTAATTGTTTTCACCTGCTACCTCTACAGGTATTCCCTGCTAGTTTCCTACTATTTCTCCTTCTTCCTTTTCCTCTGTTTCCTCAGGGGGGAGCAGCGCGCATACCAGCGAAAACACGCTCACAGTGGCTACCACGCGCACACACATGCTTACACGGACTAGATTCTGCTTATTCGGGTTAAAACGTGCGCACACAAGCGCAAACAGGTTTACAGATCTTTAAACAGGCTCCTACATGCTTACTCTGCCTTACACGTGCACACTCTGTCTTACTCGTGCCTCCCAGCACGCTCACGCGTGCATGCGCGTACAGCAAGAAACTTTGGTGTTGGCCACAGTGTACACCTTCCATTTCTTGACTTTCCCATGCTTATCTGTTGACACTCCTCTTTTTCTGCTGTGTGATTGATATATTTCACTTACCACTTTGCTCCAATGAGCTTGCTTTCTTCCTGATATTCCCCTCTGTGATTTCACCTATCTCCTACTCTGTTACTCCCCCTTATCTAACTATTACACTACATGGACTGTGCTCATTTGCTATGTGACAGTGTGATTCACTATCCTACCATTCATTTACATAGGATTGCCTACTAATGCTTAGTTACATGTCTTACACTCAGCTTCCCCCCTTAGCAACCACTAGACGGTGGCCATGTTGTTTTTGGTCTGCTAGTCCCTGCATTGCAAATCCATGCATTACATAAAACCCACATTTGTGGGTTTCTAACCTTCATTTTTCAGTTTTATATAACGCAGCCCGTTTGCACAGGGCTGCGCTGCGTTTAAACATCGCCGATCTCTGAAAAAAAAATTTTTTTTTTCATGTTTGCATTGGTTTACCATGCCAATGGCCACATATTTGGCCATTGGCATGCTGCCTGTAACATTTGCACACTTTAATTGGAGCTGTCATGGCTCCGTTGTGTTATTTGCAGTAACGTACTCAGTTGTCAACTGAGTACATTTCTGCAACTAACACGACTCTTACACGGGCTGGTTTCAGCTTCGTGTATCACTAATCTACCTCATTTGCATGCCTTTCGGCTGCAAGTGGGGTGATTAGCATATCCACGCCCTGCCCATGTAAGAGTCGATTTAGCTTTCTCTTACACGGGATTTCAGGCTGTTCCTGGATCGCGATGGCTGCATGGAGTCTTACACAGCTCTTAGACTCCGTGCAAGCCATCGTGAATCCTGCCCCACATTTAATTAATACTGCAAACACTTTTGTTTTTTGAACAAAACTAAGCAAAATTAATTTCAGAAAGAAAAGTTTACATGTAATTATGACAAAACAATGGTTAACTTCCAAAAAACGAAAGCTAAGCTATTGTCTTCCCAAATAACTTGTTTTTTGGGATGGAGCAGTGATTAGCATTGCTACCTCACAGCACATAATTCTCCAAATGTATTTCACAGCTGTGGTGTGTTCCTTCTTCACTTCTTAAATAAACAACTCTGAGAGCATGGGTGCTCATTAATTGATAGACATCATTACAGGTTGTTGTGTGTTGTATTTTACTCAGGCTACTGTGACCTGTCCCTAATGATAAAGTCAGAGGGGATAAATCAGGATGACATGTGAGAAACAATACATGGCCTAATGTGTTGATGCTTATTGCTATTATACAATGTATTAAAAAAAAAAATATATATATATATATATATATATATATATATATATATATATAAAATTATTTGTAAATAAAGAAATTGCATGTAAGCTATTATTGGTGGTATATGGCCATAGAATTTGATGCTATAGCCTGGCAAAAATGCAGTCATCACTAAGATTGTGACATTTATGGTCTTGTAATGCAACCTGTGTCAGCAGGCATGTGAAATGTCTCATTTATATCTCTATGTCCTTGGCAAGCTTTATTTTTATAAAATCAGAATTCTCATTAAAATTATTTGTATGTTACATAAAATTGACTTTCAGAACTTAGGTTATATGTAAGAGACTATTCAGTTAATCAAGGGGTTGGGTTTGTCATAATGGTTAATGTATTTATCTCACAGACAAGATGTACAGGGTTTGAGTCTCACTAAGGAAAAATTGGCTAGGCTTGAAATGACTCCAAAAGGCAGTAAAGCCCAATAATTACCTATGAGCTATAAATAAAGAATATTTTGAAGAAAATTTCTATAAAGATATTGAACATAACAGGAAACCATTTTACAGATAAATAAACACATACAGATTGATAGATTATGTGTAAATTCCAGTGTTTACTCCCAGACACAACAGATTATAGATACATTTACAAAATTGTATACAAAGTAGTGTGGTACCACAAGGTGGGGTGATAAATTGTCCTAGTAACATCCAAGTAACCTCAGATGCTGAAATCAAAGTGGATTATGTTGAAAATGAATTATGCAAACTAGACCCAAACAAAGAACAGGAAGGAAATGGAATTATAATTATGACCTGAAATCTCGTCAGTAGGAACTTACAGTACAATTATATTTGTTATTCATTAGCTCATTTAAATATGGGAAGATTCTGTATGATTGAAGACATGCAGATGTTGTACTTGTTTTTAAGGGAAAGGGGAGTAGGACAAAGCCAGAGTCATACAGATATGCATTTACTTTAATGTTGTAGGAATATAATGGATAAGGTTACTTTGGATAAATGATTGCCAGAACTGGAAAGCTTGGGACCTGAAAACATACATAGCAATGCATATGTTGAAAATGAGTCTATATGACATTGTCAGTTTTTCAGAAAGTCAAATGCCTTATGGTAGAGATCATATATTTGACTTTCTGAAAAGTCAAAAACAAGAACAATGGTAAAAATCTATGTTCCCCTACACCCAGCTGCAAATTGCATATACCAGCTCTGAGATTGTAGTACTGTGGAGAATGGGTCAATTCTCCTGATCGCCACTGTACTGCTATCTCCATACAAATGCTTCCACTTTTCAGAAAGTTGAACATATGGTCTCAATCATATGATTTTCAACTTTCCAAAAAGGCAACAATGTCATATAGACCTATTGAAAATAGATCTATAACCACCTGTAACCTGATGTTCTATAAAAATATATTAAGAGATATAAATGAAACATTGTAATATGATGTAATTTATATAGTTGTTTGATAAGGTCATACACAAAACACTGATCAATAAATTAGAAAAACTAAGCACTGATGTACTCTTGATAAGATGGATATCTGCATTATTTACAAATAGGACATGGCAACTATCATACAGCAAATGGACAGGTGAAATTTTAGGTTGCAGTCAGGATGTACCATAGGCTCTATCCTATGCCCATACTTGTTAAAGTATCCTTCAGATCAGTCTTTTTCACAGATAGGGCATATCTGCAAAAGAGCTTGACTAAATTGTCAGTTTGGGCCAAATAAATATGCTGATAAATATATCAGAAACTAAGTATATGACATTTGGGAGACATACATTGAAACATGAATATTTAATACAGGAAACAATTATTGAATCTTGAAGGTGCAGACTGACTTAAGGATCTGGGTATATGTCTAAATCCAACTTTGATTTTTTTCTAAACATATCAACCATTTGGTTAATGATAGCTACAGAACCATAAGCTGTATAACAAGGTTTGTAAAATGTAGTCAATTAGAAATGATTTAGTCATTGTTTGCTTGTTACATTTGACCCAAACTTGACCATGGTATAAAAATACTGAAGCCTTATAAGAAAAGCATGAATAAATTGGAAAACGTAAAGTAGAACTATAACAAGGGCATCAATGAATGTGAACATATAAGTTATTATGAAAGACTAAAATATCTGAACTTGTATGGTGTCTCATATAGATATTAAAGAGGAGATCTTATTCAAATATATAGGGCATTTAGAGTAAACTACCTCTGGGGATGTTTGGGGTTATCAAAAAGGAGTAGAGAATCATCAAACAAACAATCTATGTAGAATATATATATATATATATATATATATATATATATATATATATATATATATATATATATAGGAATGAGAGGTCTGCTAATTGGTTGTGTAAGAGAGTAGTTGATACCTGGAACAGACTACCAAATTACATTAGAGCAAGCACTAGATTAGATAAGTTTAAGAACAACCTAGATGTTAATTATAGGAAAAATGTTTTTTGTATACAGGCAGCTATAATAGTGACCGTACCTGAAAATATCTGTATGTAGGTATGTATGTATGCATGTATGTATGTATGTATTCAACGATTTTGCCTAGAATGTGGTAATTATGTATTTTATCTAATTTTTTGGGGAAGATTTTTAGGATGATTTGCAAAATAAGATTATGTGATATTTTAAGTCTATATATATATATATATATATATATATATATATATATATATATATATATATATATGCATATATATATAGTTCTACTTGAGTTGGATGAAAGACCAGAAGTTCGAAATCCGCATCGCCGAGATGAAAAAAATGCTTCTATCCAGTGTCTGTACATCGCAACTGCATAGTGGGTCCGGTTTGTTCCCCTCCCCATACTTGAGAGCACGGTCACTCCAAAACTTAGAAACTTCAGAAAACTTGACTGCTAGTTGATCACCTTCACAGCCTCTCTGCTTCTATCCGGTGTCTGTACATTGCAACTACATACTGGGTCTGGTTTGTTGCCCTCCCCATACTTGAGAGCACGGACACTCCAAAACATAGAAACTTCAGAAAATATGACTGCTAGTTGATCACCTCCACAGCCTCACTGCTTCTATCCAGTGTCTGTACATTGCAACTGCATAGTGGGTCCGGTTTGTTCCCCTCCTCATACTTGAGAGCACGAACACTCCAAAACTTAGAAACTTCAGAAAACGTGACTGCTAGTTGATCACCTCCACAGCCTCTCTGCTTCTATCCAGGTGCTTACAACTGTTATTTTCAGCTACACACCATGGAATTCTGTCCTGTAATCCTTTCAATAGCACTAGCTATTGCTTTGTTAAGCAAACGAGTATTTGTAGTGCCATTGTTTGAGCTCTGCATCGGTACTGGCAGCTGCACTGTATCACCCCATGACTTCCAAGTTATTCTTCTCTCCTCCCCTACCATAGCGTTTAAATTAGGCTGCATGTAAACTTATTTTAACTCCCCTCTTCCCATTTTGTTAGTTACACTCCTTCCTTGTTAAATGTCTAACTAGTAGAGTATCTCCCTATTCTAAATTCTCCTGATTTCTGGCTGCTTCTTTTGACTTTTGTATTTCTCTTAATTTTTGCCTGTTCCTTTTGACTGTAGGACTCGCTCATATTTTACTTACCTATCCTTTTCCCAGGTCTCTGATTGCTTTTGTAGACTTTTTTATTGCTTTGCATGCATTCCCTGTCTAGGTCTGATTACACTGTACTTTTGGCCATCCCCTCACACCTGACTTTTATTGACACTCCCCCTTTATCTTGTAAGAGGTTTTTTTAAACCCTGGGAGCCATCTTTAAATTTCTCTAAGCAGCTGCAGGCCCTGGTGTTGTGAACTTCCAAGTAAGCACTCAAATTTTCTTTCTTTTAATTGTTTTTGTTTTTATTTGGCAATGTAATCCTTTATTTTAGTTTTATGTATTGCTATATTTGACGGTGTAAACATTTTTAAATCTATCATCTTATGTTATAGTGATAGTGGCTGGAACTGTTTGTTTTCTGCTTACTGCATGTAATTGTCACTTACATCTGCTTTATTTTAAGTGCATATTATCCTTGTCATATATATTAATTTTTGCTGGCATTTTGTGGCTCAAACTGTTTTTCTGTATACTGCATGTTATTGTTTTATCTACTATTACTGCTCTACTTAAATGAATATTATCTTTGTCATAGATATTGTTAATGTTCTGCTGGCATTCATTTTGACCTTTGAGGTCTAACGCTATGTCAGGGGCTGCAAGTGGGTTTTTAAACTGAACCCGTGCATTTTCTTCTCATATTGCTTTTGTTCTCTGCTCCTGTTAAGTCAGGGCTTTATATATGAACCATGTTACTTGGCTGCATGTGGTTTTACAGTTATTGTTTCTATTTTTGTTCTGCAGTCCATTTAAATATTTTAGCTGTTTTTGTATGAACTAGCATTATTAGTTTTCAGTGTTTATCTGCAATCTGTCTACTGATTGTAGCTGAGGTATAACTGAACTATTATTAGAATGTTATTGCTAGGTAATTCTGCTGCCTAGTGTTTGCTATACACCCTGAATGTCATTGATATTAGGTTTGTTTCACTGAGGTTGTCTAACTCCGTTACCACAATTTCTTCCTTACCTATTTTCCTTTAGTGGCTGTACATCGCAACTACATAGTAGGTCTGGTTTGTTCCTCTCCCCATACTTGTGAGCACGGACACTCCAAAACTTAGAAACTTCAGAAAACTTGAATGCTAGTTGATCATCTCTACAGCCGCTCTGCTTCTATCCAGTGTCTGTACATTGCGACTACATAGTGGGTCCGGTTTGTTCCCCTCCTCATACTTGAGCGCTTGAACTTAGAAACTTCAGAAAACTTGACTGCTCGTTGATCACCTCCACAGCCTCTCTGCTTCTATCCAGGTGCTTACAACTGCTATTTTCAGCTACACACCATGGAATTTTGTCCTGTAATCCTTTCTGTAGCCCTAGCTATTTCTTTGTTAAGCAAACAAGTATTTGTAGTGTCATTGGTTGAGCTCTGCATATTCTTCTCTCCTCCAGTACCATAGTATTTAAATTAGGCTGCATGTAACTTATTTTAACTCCCCCTCCCCATTTTGTTAGTTACACTCCTTCCTTGTTAAATGTCTATCTAGTAGAGTATCTCCCTTGTCTAAATTCTCCCGATTTCTTCTTGCTTCTTTTGACTTTTGTATTTCTCCTAATTTCTGCCTGTTCCTTATAGGTTCATAGGTTCATAGGTTTATACTAGGCTATCTGCCCTAAGGCATTTATAAGCCTAGCCCAAAGTTATGTGGCTTATGCCACCCCTTATGTTAGAAATAATGTGCCCATTAGTTTGTTGTGCCTCTGTCCAGCAGTGACACAGAGATGATTCCCGGGGTAAATCTACGATCTCCCATCCACCGGTCAAGATTTCTCTTGAACAGAGCCAGCGAGGTGCTCTGCCTCACATGGACCAGGATTTTATTCCACAGCATGGGGAGTCTCTGGGTGATAAATCTATCCCTCCAGCACGTCCTATTTATATCCGTGCTAAGGTTTAAGTCACTTGCTCTAGTGGTTCTGGTGGATTTGGATTTTTTGAGGTGGAGCATGTCCATTAATTCCGGGTTGGTCAGTTATGACTGTAGGACTTGCTCATATTTTAATTACCTATCCTCCTGTTTCCAGGTCTCTGATTGCTTTCTTAGACTTTTTTATTGCTTTGTCTGGATACTGTGCCCTTCGTCTCTCCTGCCTTCCATCTATGTTGTTTACCCTTTAATAACGTCCAGTTTATCTACTTTCTGTGCTTCCCACCACTGGCTATTCTTTCCTTAGCCTGCTCTCCTTCTCTACCCTATCCTGTTGTGCTGTTATACCTTCCTAGACCTCAGATATCCTCCCTCTGCCTTAAATCCATACTCTTCTGCCTCTCTGTATCCTGACTCGCCTCCATAGCTCACTGATTGTTTTCTTAGGGAATCTTGTTAGGGAATCTTGTCACTTCTTGTAATCACTCACTGTGCGTGTCAACCCATTGTTTTCTTAGGGAATCTTATCACTTCTTGTAGTCACTCACTGTGGGTGTCAACCCATTGTTTTCTTAGGGAATCTTGCCACTTCTTGTAGTCACTCACTGTGGGTGTCAACCCATTTTCTTAGGGAATCTTGTTAGGGAATATTGTCAGTTATTGTAGTCATTCACTGTGGGTGTCAACCCATTGTTTTCTTAGGGAATCTTGTTAGGGAATATTGTCACTTCTTGTAGTCACTCACTGTGAGTGTTAACCCATTGTTTTCTTACGGAATGTTGTTAGGGAATCTTGTCACTTCTTTTAGTCACTCACTGTGGGTGTCAACCCATTGTTTTCTTAGGGAATCTTGTTAGGGAATCTTGTCACTTCTTGTAGTCACTCACTGTGGGTGTCAATCCATTGTTTTCTTAGGAAATCTTGTCACTTCTTGTAGTCACTCACTGTGGGTGTCAACCCATTGTTTACGTAGGGAATCTTGTCAGCTCTTGTAGTCACTCACTGTGGGTGTCAACCCATTGTTTTCTTAGGGAATCTTGTTAGGGAATCTTGTCACTTCTTGTAGTCACTCACTGTGGGTGTCAACCCCTTGTTTTCTTAGGGAATCATGTTAGGGAATCTTGTCACTTGTTGTAGTCACTCACTGTGGGTGTCAACCCATTGTTTTCTTAGGGAATCATGTCAGGGAATCTTGTCACTTCTTGTAGTCACTCACTGTGGGTGTCAACCCATTGTTTTCTTAGGGAATCTTGTTAGGCAATCTTGTGGGTGTCAACCCATTGTTTTCTTAGGGAATCATGTCAGGGAATCTTGTCACTTCTTGTAGTCACTCACTGTGGGTGTCAACCCATTGTTTTCTTAGGGAATCTTGTTAGGCAATCTTGTGGGTGTCAACCCATTGTTTTCTTAGGGAATGTTGTTAGGGAATCTTGTCACTTCTTGTAGTCATTCACTGTGCATGTGAACCCATTGTTTTCTTAGGGAATTTTGTTAGGGAATCTTGTCATTTCTTGTAGTCACTCACTGTGGGTGT